>NC_079521.1:5301122-5363622 GCF_003711565.1 Takifugu flavidus
CAGGAGGCTTCAGCTCATGGTGATGACGTAAAGGTGGAGGTACGCCCTGGTTACTGTCTAGAGAGGATTAAGTTTTTCCTTAGGACCATGAAGGGGCAGAGGTCTGTACAATTAGAGGACTACTTTTCAGACCTCCAGCTCTTCCACGATCATGTCAAGATGTTCATGAGGATGGAGAGATACGGCGAGCCCGCTTTCACCGACCGGGAGATGTATCGCCTAAAGAAAATGCTGGTCAAGATTCGGTCTCAGTTCGAGAGCGCTGACTAGGACACACACGTTCCCTTTGTCTCTCTGATTAATTTCATGCTGGACAATATTTGAAAGTTTCAAGAGCACATGGTTCCTGAACGACGAACTATGTTTGGTGGAACTACTGTATGTTTGTGGTAGATCATGGTTGTTGTAATGATAAATAAAGTTCTGTTTAAAAGTCAAAAGTCTCTCTCTCTCTCTGTGAGTGGAGCGCGTGGAGCTGAGAGCGTTCTCGTTCTGAGAATTTTTCAAACTTTTGCGAGGTTTCGGCCTATGTTGTACGGTTAATTGTTGGTTTATTGGGTTGGTTAGTTGTTGGTGGTGTTTTTTGTGTGTTTTGTTGGGCGTTTGAGGTTTGTGTCGGGTGGAATCAGCCAGGTTTGTCTGGCTGGTTGGCGTCTGACGCCATGGTGTTTGGTGGTGGGAGCGGGGATCTCTCCAGTTAACGCAGAGACATGGCGTTAAGGTGGGGACCGGGTCTCTGTACACCGTGGAGGAGGTGGCCCTCGCTGTGGGGGAGAAAATCGGACATGGGTCCGTGAAGTCGGCCGCCCGAATGAACGGGGCGGTGGTGTTGTTTGTTTGATAAGGTGGAGCAGGCGAAACGGGTGGGGAGACGGGGATCAGCGTTGGCGGGAGATTCGAGGCGGTGCTGCTGCTGACGCAGCCCTCCACCCAGATCACCCTGTCCAACGTACCCCCCTTCATCAGCGACAAGTTCCTGGCCAGGGAACTCGCCAGGTTCGGAAAGATCGTCTCGCCCATTAAAAAGGTTCTGTCGGGGTGCAAGTCCCTGTTGCTAAAACACGTCGTGTCTCATAGGAGACAACTTTATATGATATTAAATAACCGGGCGGAGGAGCTGAACATGCGCTTCCACGTTAAGGTGGAAGAATTTGATTACATGTTATACGCGTCCTCCTCCGTCATGAAGTGCTTCGGCTGTGATGAGGAGGGTCATTTAGCTAGAGCCTGTCTGGGTCGGGCCGGCTCGGTGCCGGTCAGTTCCGAAGGGCGGGAGCCCGCCCCGGACCAGCCCGGTGCCGGGAGTCCGGGCGGGCCCGGGGGGGCCACTGCGGCAGGACCAGAGGAGAGTATCGGGAGAGGTGGACAGGAGGAGGCAGGTGAGAAGGTGGTGAGTGAGGGTCAGGTGAGTGAGCCTGATGGTGCACTGGTGGGTGTGGTGTCTCAGGTAAGTAAAGGTGGTGAGAGACAGGTGGGTGAAGGTGGCGAGGGACAGGTAGGTGAAGGTGGTGAGGGGCAGGTGGATGAAGGTGGTGAGGGACAGGTGAATAAAGGTGGTGAGGGGCAGGTAGGTGAAGGTGGTGAGGGACAGGTAGGTGAAGGTGGTGAGGGACAGGTGGGTGAAGGTTGTGAGGGACAGGTGGGTGATGGTGGTGAGGGACAGGTAGGTGAAGGTGGTGAGGGACAGGTGCATGATGGGGTTGAGTTGATGGAACAGGAGGCTGCGTGGACTCTTGTTCCACAAAAACGCCCGAAAAGAAAAGATGAACTGGCAGAGGTGGGGGCGAAGGCCAGTTGGTTGCCTGGGAAAAGAGCATTCTGGAAACCTGAGCTCGCTGAGAGCAGTGATGGAGGAGAATGTGTGTCTGATGAGAGTGAGCTCTCACACACACAGAAACCCGGAACCTTCGATGAAAGCCCATACACAGCAAAAATGATTAAGAGTTTCCTTGCGAACACAAAAAACGCAAAAGGGATTAAAGTTGAACATCACTTCCCCGAGAAACAGTTATTTTACACATCAGCCAAACATCATCTTAGAAATAAACTGGAGTCAGATTTTACTGACCAAGACGTTTTTAGATTAAGAAAACTGATTTTAAAAGTTAAAAGAGAGTTGTGCAATTGAGGTTTTGTTCAGTGTGGCGCCTTTTTTAGTGTTTTAATAGCCATCCTAGACCATAGTTTTAGACCCCTCATTTTTTTAATGAATAATTTTAAGGTGGGAAGTTTAAACATTAACGGGGCTAGAGAAGCAAGAAAGAGGGCCAAAGCATATGAAACGGCTAAGAGCAAAAGAATAGAAGTTTTATTTTTACAAGAGACCCACAGCAGTGACAGCAATGAGACCGACTGGAGGAGAGAGTGGGAGGGGGGGGTGTTTTTAAGCCACAGCACTGCGGTCAGTGCAGGGGTGGGCATCCTCTTCTCCAGGTCTTTTAACCCAGTCGCTGTCACAGTGGAGCACGTCGTTCAGGGACGCTGCCTTTTAGTTAAAGCTGCGTTTAGTCACCTCACGGTTGTTTTTATTAATATTTATGCTCCCAACAAGGGTGCAGAGAGGAAGCTCTTTTTAGAGAAAATCAACGACGTTTTTAAATAATCTTAGCTCGTCTGATTTGTTGATTTTAGGGGGGGATTTTAAATTGTACAGAAGATCACGTTTTAGATCGAAATCACATAGAGCCGCATCCAGTTTCCCAGCAGGTTCTGAGGCAGCTGGTCCGCTCCCATGGTCTGGTGGACGTGTGGAGAAGGATGCATGCAAGCCACAGACAGTTCACATGGTCCCACATCAGAGACGACACCATCTCTTTGGCTCGCCTCGACCGCTTTTACTGTTGTAAACACCATTTTAGTACTTTTAAAAAGTGTGATATTTTACCAGTAGGTTTTACAGATCATTCTTTGCTTTTAGGCTGCATGCTAGTTAGGGACATTTGCCCTTTTAATTCAACTCTGACTGCCGACAGAGGTTTTAAGGAGGCTTTTAGTTACTTTTGGGCTGGTTTTAGGCAGAGGAAGAAGGATTTCACCCGTCTAAGACAGTGGTGGGACCATGGCAAAGTTCAGATCAGGTTGTTGTGTCAGCAGCACACTCTCAATGTCACCCGCTACATCACCAGATCAATCGAAGCTCTGGAGACCGAGATTGTGGAACTGGAGCAGTTTTGTGAGTCCAGAGGAGATCGAGGGTGTTTGGAGGCCCTCAAGATCAAAAAGACGGCCTTGGCCAACCTGCTGGACACTAAGGTACAGGGCGCGCTGGTGCGGTCCCGGATCCAGGACATCGCAGAGATGGATACCCCCTCAACCTTCTTCTTTGGCCTGGAGAGGAAGCGTGGGCAGAGCAGGGTCATCCACTCCCTACTATCGGAGGAAGGACGGGAGCTGACAGAGCCGGAGCAGATCCGGAGGAGGGCGGTGGACTTTTACTCCTCATTGTTCAGGAGTGAGTATAAAGAAAACAATGAACTGTTTGAGGAATACTGCTCTGGACTGCCCCAGGTACCAGAAGAGGCCAATGGTCAGCTGGATCGCCCCCTGTCTGTCCCAGAGCTGTATGCTGCTCTTCAGAGCATGCAGAGCCTGAAGGCTCCGGGCATCGACGGACTGGGGGTGGACTTCTACAAGGCTTTCTGGAGCACCGTGGGGCAAGACCTCCTGGACGTCCTCAATGAAAGTCTTCACTCTGGCTCCCTGCCGCTGTCCTGCAGTAATTGCCCTCCTACCAAAGAAGGGGAACCTGCAGGACATCAAGAACTGGCGCCCCGTTTTCCTGCTCTGCTCGGACTACAAAATCCTCTCCAAGGCCTTGGCCACCCGGCTGAGGGAGGCCATGGAACACGTCATCCACCGGGTCCAGATGTACTGTGTGCCCGGCAGGTCAATGGTGGATAACATCCACCTCATTCGGGACGTTTTGGAAGTCTCCAGTTCATTGGGAACACAGGTTGGTCTCCTTTCTTTAGACCAAGAAAAGGCTTTCGACCGTGTTGAACACAGCTTTCTGTGGAGAACCATGGAGAGGTTTGGGTTCAACGCTGGTCTGATAGCCATGATCAAGGTCTTGTATCGTGACATTGAGAGTGTCCTGAAGTTCAACGGTGGCTTGTGTGCTCCTTTTAGGGTGCATAGAGGTGTCCGTCAGGGCTGCGCCCTGTCGGGGATGCTCTATGCGCTCTCCCTGGAACCCCTCCTGATCAAAATACGTGAAAATGTTCAGGGTTTGGTTTTATCGGGTTTTGCTGGAAACTTGGTTTTATCTGCTTATGCTGACGATGTTATTGTTTTTACTAGAGATCAGCAGGACATCAACATTTTAAACCGCATAACGGACAAGTTTTCCATGGTGTCAGCGGCGAGGGTAAACTGGGGAAAGAGTGAAGCCCTTGGTGTCGGCAACTGGGGTGGGGGTCTCCCGGTTCTCCCAGGAGGCTTGACCTGGAAGAGGAATGGACTTCGGTATCTGGGGGTGTACCTCGGATGCCAGGAGATGGAAGCCAAGAACTGGGATGACATTGTGGAAAAGGTGGACAGCAAATTGCATAAATGGAGCTGGATCAAGCCCCACATGTCTTTTAGAGGGAGGGTTTTGGTTTTAAATAACCTTGTTGCTTCGCTGCTGTGGCACCGGCTGGCCTGCCTGGATCCACCATCGGGCCTGCTGGCCCAGGTCCAGTCAAAGATGGTGGATTTCTTCTGGGACCGTCTACATTGGGTGCCACAGTCAGTATTGTTTTTACCTCGGGAGGAGGGGGGCCAGGGCCTCATCCACCTGGCCAGTAGAGTGGCCACGTTAAGATTACAGTTTGTCCAGAGGTTCCTCGGAGGGCCTCCTGATTTAGTGTGGAGGAGTGTGGCCAGCTGTGTACTCAAACGTGTGAACAACCTGGGGCTGGATGCTGCTCTGTTTTTAATTAAATTAAACTTTTTATCGTTACGGGGGCTACCTCTATTTTATCAGGGTGTTTTAAAATCCTGTGCTCTCTTTAGATGGAGCTTTGTTCAGACCGACTCTCTGCACTGGCTTTTAAAGGAGCCGTTAGTCTGTGGTGGCAGACTGGACGTCTGCAGCAGTGCCACCCCTGGGCTGAAGGAGGCCCTGATCAGAAGGAGGATGGTGACACTGGAGCAGCTGGGTGGCGCAGCGGGACCAGAGCTCACCGATGCCCAGGCTGTGAGCTCGGCGCTGGGGGTCCGGTCGATCCGACTGATCCAGAGGAGCTTGGGCCTCTGGAAACAGAGACTATCGACAAAGGAGAAGGGTCTCCTCCTCCTTCACGGGAGAGGAGAGGCTGAGACTGACCCCACGGACGATTTCCCTGAACTCCACCTCCATCTACAGAAATGCTCTCTCTGTGCGCTATAGTTCATCAATGTGGCTCAGACGTGCGTCAGGACATCCTCAAACATTTCCAGTGTTGTAGTGAGATCAACATCTTTGTTTGGGACTGTTGGCCAAAATTCATTTCTATTTGTCAATTCCGTCACAACAGAACAAACAGAACAAAGACCCAGAGAAAGAGATGCACACATTAGATGTAAGAGCACCTTTTGAATGATAAAAACATAAAGGTCCCGCAATAGTGAGGAGCTTCCCTGCTGATAACTACTTCCCACTGCAGTGCTGACAGCGCGAGTCAAAGTCAGGTGAGTGAAGCACTTCCTCACAGCAGGGATTTACACGTGTGCTCTGATGGATCTCTGATTATTCTGTATATGTTCAGATTATACGTGTGGGGGAAATTGCAATTGGATCTGAGCAGATGAGGCTTGTGCAGTCGAAAGGCCATTCTTGAGCACCCTCTAGTGGCCGGTAACTGTATAAGCCCTGGAAACAAGACACTATTCAAGCTCAACACCTGGTTTCAAAAGAGTTGGACTTTTCTTTTATTGTCAAAAATCAGCATTTACACTCCTGTAACACTCAGATGAAGGTCCTCATAGCTTCATCGTCTGATGTGATTTCACTGGAACAGCAACAGTTGAGGGTGAATGCTAACAAGCCAGAGCAGGGTTAGGGTCTTAATGGCACTGAAGATGAACTGATAAAGCTGTAAAAGTATATCAATGGTGATCACTGAAAGTCCCTCCTGTCTCAAATCAAAGCAGCACTTCATATTGCTTTCACTGATTAGAAGAGTGACATTAAAGATGTCATGAAAGAGGAACAAGCAAGGACCTAAGAGCAGCCAGAGATCATCACCAGAACTAAAGTTAAACTGCACATACTTCAGCCACACTTCAACCACAGAACGTTGCCCCTCCTGGATGCTGCACAATTTCTCAGGTCAGGAATGAGATCCACTCATGGCCACCCAGCTTCAGACGTGGAGAAGCTGCGAAAAAAACCCTAGTGCTCCTGCATTAGTTACTCCATGAAAGGCTCTCTTTGCTGTCACATCCCACAACTGAACAGGTGGTGACAGTCTGTGTGTGCTGGCATCTTCCCCAACAGCAGCAGTGGAATCCCTGAGAGTAGCAAACATTAAACACAGCTCTGCCACAGATTGGCTGATTAGAAGGTGGAACGGCAGTAAGGCTGATGCAGCAGAATTTATCCCACTTGAGCTAGAACACCCCCGATTTACAATATACACAAGCCACTTCATCTTCTGCCCTGTTCACTGACTCAGGTCATCCTCCACTTTCATAAATATATGACAAGTGCGGGAAACAAAGAGACATGCATCACTCATTTATTTTATCAAAGCTTTCAGAGCCAGTGGACACACCTCAGATCTGAAAATCACTAAAGACAGCAGACATCTAAATGGAGATTGAGGGAGTGAGAAAATCACCACAGAGACAACAACAGACTTGATTCATAAAGGAACATCAATCATTTGTGCAAGCACAACTGCTGCTGCAGAAAGATGCATCTTTCTCTGTCATTCACAAACCTTCAGTCACGAATCTGCTGCTAAAGGCAGAAGCAGTAAAGTCTGCAGCCAAGGCTGTTGTTGGTCCACATGAAAGAGGAATTCATCTGACCCCCATTCGTGTCCTCCATAACAAGATAAACAGACAACAGCAATCACAGACCTGGATCGTGCAGGTGTACTCGGAGTCGTCCAGCAGCCTCACGGTGCAGTTGCATTCCCGGTCCAGACTCCTGACGCTACTGCTCATCAGTCGGCTCAGCATTTTATTGCGTCTGTTTGGAGCACGGAGAGGAGAGATGAGTTGTGCACGCACGCACAACTTTGATTTCGGGGCACGCTAACGACCTGTGTGTTCGCAGGTCCCACACCTAGTCGGAGACGTTGTCTCCGGGGGCGCTGCGCACCGACAGTGCATCGTCTCTCGGTCGGCTGGCGTCTTTTCGGAGAGGGAGGAAACGCTGCTGCTGCCCCCGCCGGTCCGGCTAGACTGACACCCCCCTCACTACACCTCCCCTTGTCTCCTCGAACGCTGCTTCCCCCCTAACTACACCTCCCCTCGTCTCTGCTAAGGTTAAGCATTGTTAATTTCTGATATATATGAAATAAAATGTGCTATGAATTAATTACGTAAATTACAGGCAAACTGTCAAAATGTCAACGTGAATACATGAAAAAAATCAAAGCAACCATTATTTCTGCAGATTGGAATCATTTTCTCCTGTGAAAAATTTGGAAATATAGGGAGGAAATGCATACAGAATAGCACTTTGCAACTGTGTGTGTGTGCGTGTGTGTGTGTGTGTGTGTGTGTGTGTGTGTGTGAGAGAGAGAGAGAGAGAGAGAGAGAGGAGAGAGAGAGAGAGAGAGAGAGAGATTTATATGGTTAACTTTTTGTTTTAATGTATGAGTTTTGTTTTGTTTTGATTTATGAGTTATGATAAATTAAGAGTGTAACCGGTTTTATTCTACTTTAACTTCATCTCGTGGCATCTACTTGTAATTAAATGTAAATAGGAACTCGCAACACAACCTAACAAAAATAATTTATTTTTCCTTTGTGACACAATACCGTTTTAAACGTACAGTTAAGAACTCGATGTAGCCCTAACGTGCCGCAAAGGGAATTGACAACAAAACAGCCAGTTTGCGTGTTCGAAAGTTCTCTGTCCTCGAGGACAACAAATGTGGAAAATAATTTAATACAGTTACGTTAGGAACTCAAGAGCCAAAAAGAGCTCTCCTGCCGTTTTGTTGTTAAACAATGCCGTGACCCGGATTCGAACCGGGGTTGTTGCGGCCACAACGCAAAGTACTAACCACTATACGATCACGGCGAGCTACGATGAGCCAATGGGATTAAGCTCTTTAACCATACTGTCCTATTCCAAACACTGCTTAGTTCCGTGTTGCTATTGCCATTTCTGATTGGTTCATTTGCTTTTGTAACGTCTCCAACGTGGCAGTTACCAAACACCAATTTTAGAAGAACGCTCTTTTCTTCCAGCTGAACGGAGGTAGAACTCTGATTTACGGTAAGTCTTAGTCCAGCCATGTTCATTCTTTGATTTTCGATCGGTTCTTTTGCGTTTTGTTGTTTGTCGTTTCACCCTCTGGGGTTATTGCTTCTGCAACGAGTTGTTATATTTCAGAGCGATTACACATGGAGATCGCGATTTCTGTCATGTCGACATGTGTATCTACCTCTGTAAAATGTTAAAGCGAGCTGTGGTGATTCGTCCGCAGCTTAACCGACATGACTCATACGTGCATTCACTGGTTCCGCAAGGGACTTCGGCTGCATGACAACCCAGGGCTGATGGCTGCTCTCAGAGACTGCAAGGAGCTCTACCCAGTGTTCATCCTGGACCCTCAGCTCCACAACAAAAGTGTTGGTGTCAACCGCTGTAGGTTCCTTATTGGAGCTCTCAAAGACCTTGACCTTAGCCTGAGGCAACTCAACACCAGGTATCTGTTGTCTGCAGCCACTGCACTGATTTCACAGCTTTAACTGTGTAGACATTATTGGTGAATAGTGTGCCTCCTCCAGGCTCTTTGTTGTAAGAGGGAAGCCAGAAGAAGTTTTTCCAAAGCTGTTCTGCCAATGGAAAATCACCAAGCTGACCTATGAGTACGACACAGAACCCTTGAGCCTGAGTCGAGACAAAACCGTGACAAGGCTGGCCGAAGAACATGGAATTGATGTGGTCTGCAAAGTGTCGCACACTCTGTTTGACATCAACAGGTATCACTCATATAGAATATGTGAAACATTTAATTTCCTCAAGATTGTTTAACTGTCTTTCTTTGTAGGATAATTGAGGAGAACAATGGCAAAACTCCCCTCACATATAAGAGTATGCAGGCAATAGTTAAGAAGCTGGGACCACCTAAGAGACCGCTCTCCGCTCCCTCTATGGAGGATTTGAAAGGTACAATTAAGAACATTTGTACAGTTTTGTGAAAAATCACAACATGGCAACTGATTCAAATCCATTATTTACTTCCAAAGATGTGAACACACCTTGTTCAGAAAGCCATGAGAAGAAATACAGGATTCCCACCCTGGAGGACTTTGGCCATAACCTTGCAGATCTTCCGGAGGAGCAGTTCCCAGGAGGGGAGCAGGAGGCTCTGAGGAGACTGGAGGAGCACATGAAAAGAACGGTACTGGAGCATGACTGAACCATCAGCAGAACCCTGTGTGTTTAATGACAGAAGGATGTTTTTTTGGGATCTTTGTTTTTTCCAGGCTTGGGTTTGCAACTTTGAGAAGCCCAAGACATCTCCAAACTCGCTAAGTCCCAGCACTACTGTTCTCAGTCCCTATGTGACTTTTGGCTGCCTGTCTGTGCGCACCTTCTGGTGGAGACTGTCTGATGTTTATGAAGGGGTGAGTGTTGCCATGGCTTCACGGATGAGTGGTTTCTTCAGATTCAAGATTCAAGATTCAAGAGTACTTTATTGATCCCTTTAGGGGGTGTCCATCAGGGAAATGAGCAATTAGCAAGATTCAATTCCAGACCTGTGATTGTCGTCCATGTGCATCTTTGTTTTAGAAGAAACATTCGGCTCCTCCAGTCTCCCTCCACGGCCAGCTCCTGTGGAGAGAGTTCTTCTACACCGCCAGTGTGGGAATCTCCAACTTTAATAAAATGGTAGACAACCCAGTGTGCACCCAGGTGGACTGGGACATAAATTCTGAATACCTGGCTGCATGGAGAGAGGTAGAGAACTATTAGTGTACCTTGAAATGAGCCCAGTTAAAATGTTCCCCTCAACCCGGATGTTCTGTGTTTCCACGTAGGCTCGGACTGGATTTCCCTTCATCGACGCCATCATGACGCAGCTGAGGCAGCAGGGATGGATCCACCACCTGGCCAGGCATGCTGTCGCCTGTTTCCTCACCAGGGGAGACCTGTGGATCAGCTGGGAGGAAGGTCAAAAGGTTAAAGCACACCACAGTACAGCACATAGCTAACCCTTTGTGATTGATTGCTTATACAACATTATTATTGTTGCATTCCCTTATTGGTAGTGCTGCTCACTGCATCAGCTTTATATTGTAAATGTGTCTATTCAGCAAAAACATAATTTGTCTATTAATGAAGAACTGAGCCAGCTCAGTCACAGCTACAACCTCTTTTACAACAATTGGAACTTTGTTTTCTTGGGAAGGTTTTTGAGGAGCTGTTACTGGATGGCGACTGGGCTCTGAATGCTGGGAACTGGCAGTGGCTCTCTGCCAGTGCTTTCTTTCACCAGTTCTTCAGGGTTTACTCTCCTGTGGCCTTTGGAAAGAAGACCGACAAAAATGGGGACTACATCAAGTACGGTCTGACTGACTGTTCTCAGTAATCATTTATTTATTAGATTTTAATTTTCCCTTTTCTCTTCCTTTGAAGAAAGTTCCTTCCACATCTGAAAAAGTTTCCTGCTGAGTACATCTTTGAGCCCTGGAAGGCACCACAAAGTGTCCAGCAGGCAGCTGGATGTATCGTAGGCAAAGACTATCCACATCCCATCGTTCAACACGAGGTGGTCAGCAAGAAGAACATCCAGAGGATGAAGGCAGCTTATGCCAAGAGATCTGCAAATACTGCAAAATCCCTGAGCAAAATACAAGGTATCAAAGGACATCCATATAGAGTTGGTCCTCATTTTCTGTTGGTTTTAAATGAACTAAACAGCATTTCAAGTGTTTGCCTTGGTTTTGTCCCCCCAGGTTTAAAACGAAAGCCATCCTCCTCTGTGGACATGCTGAAGAACAAAAAAAAAAAACAATACAAGTGAACCCTTGCTGTAACGCGGTTCACCTTTCGTGGCTTCGCTCTTTCGCGGATTTTTTTAGTGCAGTTTTTTATGCTTTTTTTTTACCAGTACATTGTGTTCTGCATCCTGATTGGCTAAGGGACTGATCAACGTGATCAGTCTCCGCGCCTCGTCTCTGTACAGCTTGTCAAATTTACGTTTGTAAATTTTCTTCATGACAAAACCCACAATGTCGATGAACCTGTAACCGGTGCAAAGGCACTGGAGGACACACCCAAAAGGAAGAGAAAGATGCTAAATATCGCAGAAAAAGTTGAACTTCTGGACATGCTGAAGGAAGGTAGAAGCTATGCGGCTGTCAGGCATTTCCTTATTCAACTTCATTGGTATTGCTACTGAAACAAAGTTGCTTTTCGTTTTGATCGTTTCATTCTTTGCTTTTTATACTATAATAATAATACCAAATATTCGCTGATGTCATTTATAGTTTGTCACCACTAGGGGTCAGTGTTACACCGCAGACCCAGAAGCGGTCGCCTTTGTTTCATTGTTCACTTTTTAGCTATTAAATCCTATGGCAACCATATGCGAGCATTTTGGAGTGAAATATTATTAACTCCGATGCAGATTCTTTTCATAAATAAAGTATATTTTATTAATCAGTTTGTTCATTCTTAAATATTCCAAATGCATCATAATAACAATATTTGTCAGTTCCAGGACAGAGGCTTCAATTTAAACAGGGTCCATTAGTCAATATACTGTATGACAGCACATAGGGTTGCTTTGCAACATAAAGCCAGTGTGTGTCTGTGAGTTCTTGTACTTGCAATATATTTAGTACCAAAATCTACATTCGACTAACAAAGTGAGGCCCTTTATGTTTTCTGCTGTTTCTTCTGCTCCATCTTGTCACTCTTGTAAAAGAGATTTTTAATCTTAAGTGTCTTGATTTCTTTTTTTAATTTGAATCATATTTTTGGAAAGCGAGGACATTTTGGCTGGTCCTCTTAACTTCAAAGGACAGTTTGAGGGTAATGTCCTCACAAAGATGCCTGTGTGCGTGCATGCGTGCGCGTCCTCAGGTCGTCTCCTGTTGCTGCTTCCTTGGAGCTGACACTGGTGTGAATATCCAGAGGGTGATGTCACAGCCTCACAGGCAGCCTGTACATAGCCAGTTTCCACAGAGACCTGTCAAACAGCAAAACAATCCCTGATCCAACTGTGTTTGCCTGTTGAAGGAGTTGTTTTGAGGGGGCGGAGGGGTTATACAATTAGCACAGCAGCTTCTGCAACAAACTACCTGCTGAGCTCAAATTTGCTCTATGCCCATCTCTACTACAGCAGGTGGAAGATGAGGAGGAAGTATCCTCAGAAAGGGCTCATGACCACATGGCCTGTGAGAGGTGATGATTTGGGCAATAAGTCAGTTCCCTCTTTTAGTTTTCTGCCAGTGTCCAACAGCAACGGGCCTCTAAACATGAATTTGTCCATATTCGCTCAATAACATCACCTGACCTGACATTTTCCACCAACTGGTTGTGCGTGGTTGAATTCTGGGCTCAGGTTTAGGATTTGAACTGTAAATTTAAGATTGCCCCAAATGGGACATACACATGCATGCACATCCTCGTACTTTTACCTGTGTGAGGACTAAGTATGATACAGAGACATAAAACATTCCTTCACCCCATCAGTACCAACCCTTACCCAAACCCAATTCTAATGTCTAAACAGTTCTTTGTTGTGAGGACAAGCCAAAATGTCCTCATTTGCTAGTATAATGTGTAGCCAGTACGCGCACACACAGAGCTGGATTGATGTTGGGTGCACACAAACAGGTGGGGTTTTTTTCTCCCTTTTTGCATTCCGACAGTAGAAACATGAATGATATGATTGCTGATGGAGGGGTTAAAAGTCCCCTGAGGATATTTTTCTTCCCGATATATTCAGCTTTTCACTAGTTTGGGATTGAATAACATTTTCAGTCAGCTTTTTTTCCTGTTTCAACTTGGACATATATAACATTTCTAGCCAGAAATATGGAATCTGAGGCAGGTAATGGCAGTTTTATGGGAAGAGGTGGAATAAAAGACAATGAAAATTGCTCACTGGCATCTGTAGTGTTTGTGCATGTGTGTGCGCGCACGCGTAACATGAGAGAAAACTGAAATCTTTGTGACCTTGATTGAGGTACAAAACACAAGATGTTTTTATACCTCACTGACTGAAAGATCAACCTGTTGGTGTTCTATATAAATGACAAGTCTGATAAACGTCGAAGAGACTGTTAATGTGTTTGTCAGTGCAGCTCAGTATGTAAATTCATCTGAATTAACTCTTTTCAGGAAGTGTATTGTGTGTATTTCTGAGGATGAGTGCGTGTAAGATAAGACAGGAACTGTCTGTGGGTCGGTCTATATAAGCCTGTTCTATTCTTACTGCTTTTACTCAGGGGATCAACAAGATGATCATCCCTCACTGGGACAAATAATGCAAAATAAATCTGACCACATACACAATAATCCAGTGTTTTGCTCTCGTTCTGTCATCTTCTGGTTTGAACATTTGGAGCGAGCCCTCAGTTAGCACCATCCTAAGTCCAGACATCTGCTTAACAGGGTAACAATGTGGCTCATCTGAGAAGTTCTGCTCATAATAACCTGGACAATGATGTCATCCTTCTCCTGATTGACAGGCTCACATGATTCTTTACAGCAGTGTGTGCACAGACTCATGACCACACAAGTGGACCTCTTACAAGAGAAACAAGCCTTAACTGACGGATTAAACTCCTTCATTCTTCTTCAGGGCTCCAGCATACGTATCACGGAGATGGGATTTCGTTGGCATTCTCCCTCAAACTGATTGATTTTTTTTTCCGTGCTTGTACAAAACTTTTACCAATTTATCTCAGAAAACTGGCAAAGAGTTTTTTTATGAAATGGTCCGAAGACAAATTTTGGATGTGCTCTTGTGCCTATTTGCAGGCTGACTATAAATAGCGGAGCAGCTTCCGCGTGCTCTTGCTTGATCGGGAATCAGAGGCTGAAGTCAGTGCTCTGGGGTATCTGACTAAGGAGGAAGGAAACCTGTGAATGCTGAGGTAACCGCCCTAAATATGCAGATGAATAGCTATCTGCTGGTGTATGTTCACACAGAATAGGTTGACAAGATGTGTCGCTGCAAATTGTATTCCTTTTTTCGGCAATTCTGTAATTCTGGTTTCGATCATCTTTGCTCTCTTTTAGCTTTGGAAAATAACGCAAGTGGCCATATCAGCTTTTTATCATCTGGGAACTGTCCCGCCTTTCTAGTCCTTTTGTCAGTGGAAGTAATGGGCTCTCGCCGGATGACACGCTCGTCTTTCAGCAATGGCAGATCCAGCAGTGGGGAGGACAGTAACGGGACGAGTCGGCCCAATGGCTGCAGCTACAGCTCTAACGTGAGGCCAGAAAACAGGTACAGCCTATTGCAGTGCTGCTTCAGATGGGCTCACCAGCGGTGAAATAAACTGCAGATTAGGAGCAGCATCTCAGTTATGCAGCACGGGCCCCATTTTACAACAAGCAGCTTCTGCATGGAAAAGTCATGAGGTCACACTCCATTTTAGAGAACCAGACCATCCAGAGTCTTTCTAGATTCTACTGTAGTGTTTACCTTGACCCAGATATTGCATTGGTTTTTTTTCTTCAAATCTTATAGGTGCAACCATTGAACTATGTAATAATTTGTAATAAGTTGCTCACGTGACTGATTTAGAAGGGGAATAAAATGAATAAAAATTTCTCCCTTACATTTTTGACTACTAGAGTAATGTTCTTGTATTACCAACAGCTTAGCATCTAATGCCAAGTTAGAGCACTAAAGCGTAATAATATCCTTTACTGTGACAGTGCGATGTTTCCAGATGCTCCACGTGATGATGCTTACACGTTTCCACAAGCTGGACTTTCAACTGTTCAATTTATGGGGATGGACGTAATTTTTATAATTGATTTCATTACTGAGACCCATGTAAGGAGGCTTCAGACAACTGTTTATAATGCAGAAATCTGACAGGAGACAAGAATGTCTGAGAGAGCATGAATTCAAATATGGCCTTTGATGAAAAATGCATGAGATTTGAAAACGATCAAAATAGAATTAGCGTCTCATCATTCTTCACAGGAGCACGCTCTGCATGATGAAGGCACAGCTGACAGAAGAAACGCAGCCGTTCTTTGAAGCCACCCTCAAGTCAAAGGCTGTGTCTGAAAACTGCAACGTCAAATTCTCCTGTGTGGTTACAGGTAAATCGGCATACTGCACATCATGAAAACACACCCAGCCCCTTAAATTAGATCAGAGGAGGGATGAAGACGATGTGGCAAAACTCTGAGAAAAAAAAGAGAAAAAGTCTGAGATTATATGTTCAATATGTAATTGAAGGCAAATGGTGCATCAGCGCTGCAGTTTTAATACTGTAAATCCTCATCTTCAGACATTCTTTTTGTTTTAGGACATCCAGCTCCTCAGCTCGTCTGGTATAAAGAAGATGTGCAGTTAGACAGATACTGTGGCCTCCCTAAATATGAAATAGCCCACAATGGACACCACCATTCTCTGCACATTTACAAGTACGTATGTTTGGAAACATGAACATTCTACTGTAATTATTCTGGAATTTGGGAAAAAGGCAAACAAAACTGTTTCTGCCCGACACACCCTGATGGAAACCCTAACCTTAACCCTAGTATAGAAATGCAAGTATAAACAGGAAAAAAAAACATCTGTCTCAGGATTTCTGATGAAACCCTCATTTGTGACCGTTTTAGCTTTCAAATAATATTTAAAAACATTTGAGCTCAATACATTTTAGTGATGGCGACTTTGTGCTTGTGCAGTTGCACTTTAGAGGATGCTGCGATCTACCAGGCGTCAGCCAGTAACAATAAGGGTATTGTGTCCTGCTTTGGGCTTCTGGAGGTGGGGGAAATGAACGAATTTAAGATCCACCAGCGCTACTTCGCCAAGCTGAAACAAAAGGCTCACAGATACAAAGAAGAGGCAGGTAAAAAAAAACTAGAACCGCTCCGAACCATCAGTCCAGACCACACACTGAGGAAACGCTACTCCAGTATGCAGGGTTTTCTTAGTGTGCTGAGCTCCATGGAGGATGAGGGGAGAGAGGAGACTCCTCAGGCTGTAGAGAATGAGTTGGAAGAAACACTGACATCCATCAGCAATGTATCGGGGACATACACATACAACTCTGCCCAGAAGATTTTTACTGCAAATCAACCCAAATCACCCTTCACAAAGAAGATTAAGATTTCCCAAGATGAAAAGGGTCAGCGGGTATCTGGGGAACAAAGAGCCAAAGTCGAGGGCTCCAAATGTGGCACCATGACTTCAGAGGAGATTATGGAAGTAGACGACATATTTACTTCATTGGCAGTTGTGGATTCCAGGAATGTGACCGAAAGTCAAAAAGAAAAGGAGGTTTTAACTTCTGATGAGAAGCCTTCAAAGGCAGTGAGTGAAAATGGTGCCATTGGGGCTCCAGAGAAAGCCCATCTAATGGGTTCAAAAGCTGGCCCTGGTCAAACTGCACAAGCAACTGAAGGTAAAGGACATGACCATAAAGTCACGGAAGAGCCCTCCCAAATGCAGAAGTTTGTTCCTGATAATAAAATAGCAAAACTGCAACAAATTGCTGCAGCACTACAGCCCAGCAAAGCACAGACGACAGATGCTGTTCCAGTCAGCAAAACAGAAGACAAGTCAGAAACCAGCTCAGCTGCAGCTCCTGACAGCAGAGCTGGGTTAAGTCTTTGTGGATGGGCTGGAGATCAACTGTCCTACAAGGAAACTGGGCCCTGCCAGAAAAATCTATCAGAGACTTGTCCAGGACTGCTGAGGGAGGTGAGTCAACTTTTACACATCAGCTCGTGTGTGCTTTGTCCTGCCAACACAGGCCTCCTCTCATCAGCTATTAATAACTTTTAAGTGCACCCTGGTGTCTGGTGGCAAGAATTGCATGACGCATGAGTAGGGAGGCAACGTTATTCACAATGGCTGCTTCACACCAGAATATCAAGCATTTGTTTTGATATTAAATGTAATAATTGTTTCTTCTCATGCTAATTTAAAGAAATAAACTCTCATTATGGCTGCAGATGAAATACTACAAGGGACAAGAATATATTGAAGACAAATCGGCGTATTTATCCCTACTTTCGTGTCCATCTAAATATGGAGGCTAACAAGAGTTGCCTGATGGATGATGTGATTTAAAAGTAATCCAATATATAAAACTTCCCAGTGGCATCTCTCACTCACCACTTTTATTTATTTGACCAAGAATGGACGTGAACTTCCGCCACACTTGGCTAACGATGCTCCTCAAAGAATTGTCTATAGTTTAGGAATGGTGGCAATATTGTTTTGCAAAAACTGTAACAGCAGAACAGCAGGCTGCTATGGAAAATCTGTGGTTTTGTATTAAAAATCTTCATGATTAATCAATGATCATTTTCAATGACATTTTCTAAACCTGCAATTTCACAGGCTTAAAAAAGCTGTGTGATTGTGGGAACTATGAATTTGCTGCAGGCTGCTTATTGAATAGCTGTTGCTACGTGTCTGAGCAGTGATGGCATTCAGAGAACACTAAAGCACCATTTAAAATGGTTCTCATTCTTTTCTGCTCAGGCAGAAACACAGTAGAATAGCTTCACATAAACAAGCTCTTTGTTTTGTAAAAGGGTTTACATGAATTGTAACTTCAGTAGAGAGAAAAGCACCCGAGGTCAAAATTCATTTCTGACCATTTTGAAAAATGGATTTGTTCGACTGAGCAGAATGAATCTTTATTTTTATTCACTTCCTGTCCAAACTGATCTGTGTGTGTTACTGCTGACACAGTTGCTGTTTTTAAGCTAACATGTGATTGTCCCATGTAGCCGGGGATAAAGGATTAGTGTTTATAGCTTGGAAAACTCTGCTTGTCTTGTGTCCCAAGGTTACACAGGCCCGAAAAAAGATGTCCAGGAATGATGCACCTGTCAGCCTCGAGGTCCCGCTCAACCATCGCTCAGTAGAAGCTCAACCGCCTCAAAAGTCCCCATCACAGAGAGATACCCCAGCAGATGACATCAAGAGCCTGACTTTCAGCACTGGGTCAGCCACTGGCAAAATGGTAAAGGACAGATGGGATCATTCCAGTGGAAATGGAAGCCGTACGCTCCCTTTTACAGACATACAGAAGTCATCGCTCCAAAACCCTGGCACTGGTCAGACCAGCAGAGGGTGTAAGGTTTTGCCCAGAACCAAGCACATCCAGGTTGATACAGGTAGAAAAACTGTTCAAGAGAGGGGAAAACAAGTGGAAACCAAGGTTGGTAGTATGAAGGTGGGTGAGTCAACAAGGTCTAAAAGCAAGATCTTGCTGGAGAAGGTTGAGATAGAACATGAAAGTGTTGATCACCAACAGAAAATAGAGAAACAAATGAAACTAACAACAGATAAAGAAATAGAAAAAAATTCAGATAGATCTGAGAAACAATCTGAAAAGAATGAGCTTACATTAAAGAAAGCAAAGAAAAACATTTTGCACAGGTCATCCAACATACCAGAAAAAACTTCCCAGCTCCAAGCAAAAGACAGCCAAAATCATCAGCCCACACCTCCAAAAGTAATATCTATAGCTGAACTTTTGAGAACACAAATCAAAGCTCTCGACTCCATGTTGGCAAATTCATTAGCACAAGAGCAAGCTTCCATACCAATGCAGAGAGATTTAAAAGGTGATGAAAGCCAAAGAATCCCAGAAGTGAATACATCCAACAGGAAAACTGAAGATATGCCTCTAAGAAACATAAAAGAAACACTGATGGAGGTTTATCAGCAACTACAACGTGATCAGGAGCAACTAGAGGTCCATGATGTAGTCTTAGAAGCTGTTCAGCCCTCAGAAAAAATCCCACCTACCTCTGCCGTAGAGACTGGGACAACTGCTGAAACCAACAAAAAGATGAATGGCCTTGGTCGGGAGACCGGAGCAGCTCTGCTTTCAGATTTATCCAGACATGTCAGTCCAGAAACTGACACAGGATTACACATTCCTATTGTAAAGCACGACGAAGACAAATCCGATCAGGACAAACGAGTGGAGTGCCTGCAAAAATCATCCTCAGTAGATGGCCTCATGACTCAAAATGGAACTTCTGAAAATCTTTCAGATCATTCTAAAATAGATAAACTTCACATGGAAAACAATGTGCAAATGGTTCCTCCTGAAATTGAGCAGGTCACACATTTACAACCCAATGAGATTAATAAGCAGGACAGGCTGATGGTGGAGGACCTCCAGCAAACTCACACTTTAGCCAGTCTATCTCCAAAGACCAGTCCTCTGTTAAAGAGTCATACTCCATCTATTCCTGCTGCCAATGAACAAGAGCTGGCTTCTGGGGCTCGACGCAAATTCCCAAAAGAGAAAACCTCACCTGACGATTTTTCAGAAGCCCCATCACCGGTGGATAACCAAGTCCAGATTCACAACCCTTCTACTGAGAGTCCTAAGTTCTCTGCATGTCCACCGTCCCTGCCATTATCACCCAGCCTGCAGAAAAGATCACAGCAGGCTGAGCAAACTCCTTCCTTGGAGAGGCATTCTCCAGTCTTCAGCAGGAGGAAAATCCAATCTGAGGATGCAACACAAAGCCAGAAGACCAGTGATGAGACACACATCCAGAAAACAGAGGACAAACTCTTAAAGAAGAAGAAGCATGACCCATTCAAAGGTAGGAATTCTTGAACAATGGGTTGCTTCAGTGGACACTGACCCACATAACTATATATGACATGCCATGCCATGCTATGGTCAGGGCCTATAATATAGTCAGAGAACCAAGAGAAGGTGAAAACCTTAGCAGACAATCACAACTTGAATGTTGGAAGGTAATTGGTACTTAGTTTGTACCGCAACCAAATACTTTGACACAGCTGCGGGCAATCATGCCCGTGAGTCACTTCGCCACGCACACCTGTTGTGCATCTAGACACTAATGAGCCCCTTTCTTAATCCCCGGAGGCACACCTGCTCCCTGCCAGATCGCTGTTCGTGTTCCGATTACTTTCCAGCATATTGCCTGGTTCCGACCTTGCCTGCTCCCCTGTAAACCCTGTCTGCCCAATCTCGACCTTGCCTGTCCCTAGTGATGTCCAAATGAGGCTTCATGAGTCTTTGAACCCTTTTGGACCATTGTGTTGAAAATTGGTTCATACTCGAACCTTCAATCATTTCAAACGCGGGGGTCATCTGCTGGCGCATTGGTTGTACTGCAGCCATGCAAAAGGTTGATGACCCAGCAAGTGTGCACTTTTGATGTTGTATTATCATATTTTAGGAACATATGGGGGGTATGGGCCTAAGGTGCTTGGGTGAACTGGTGTGCCTATGCATTTTTATTTAAAAACAACAGTTTCTCCACAGTCGAGGGTTTGAGGCAGTTTCTCTTTTTTGAAACTATTTCCCCAGCTTTAGAAAACACCCTCTCACAGGGCACAGAGGATGCTGGTGTTGCGAGGTACTGGTTTGCCAGGTGGTACAGGTTTGGGTATAGGGCTTTGTTTATCGTCCAGTACACCAGAGGGTCCTGTGATCATTCAAGTGGAGGGGCTGACAGATAACGCTGCACCTCCACTATGGCATCAGTGGTGGCATTCCTGGACGCTCTTGCTTCTTCAGCATCCCTGTCCAACAGCTTCCACAGATCAATGACTTAAAATAAAACATTACATAAAATTTAGTCCGTACATGAATCAATGCAAATAAATCTATTGATCCAAATTCTATAATTGTTGTACCTTGGGAAGAAGCAGCTGGTTCTGGCTGTGCTGTTGAAGTGGATGGCGGGTCCTCTTCGGTGGGTGCATTCCACAACAATGCCGCACACTCCGATTTTAACCGGTGCACAGCTGACTCGGCATTTGAAGGGCTTTGGAATCCGAGTGTTTTAAATCTTGGGTCAAGTAATGATGATAAAGAGAAGATGCTTGTGGTTTCTATTCCACTGAGTTTCTTTCATAATTCTATTGAGGTTTATGCCAAGGTCTTTTGCCATTTTGTTTGAGTTCTGTGCCATCAATATTGCCTGGAACAGCACCCACTCACCTGATAGAAACATCATCACAGCAGCACCACCAGCTTCATTCTCATGTTTGGCTTGGTAATGCCTAGTGATGGGACGATGATACCTCAAGGAGTGTATTGACACACTACACAAACTGTGTCGGCACTGTATTGATACTGTGTTGGTCACCCGATAGTGACCCTGCAGTAGTTATAAAATGATTGCAGGTAAAGGAATTCCTTGTTTGCTAAACTGAGTTGGTATGTAAAATATAGCAAATTTGAGTTACAATTTCTTACTTATGTACACACATTCTTTGTTAACTGTTAAATCATATGAAATACAAAAAAGTGATTAGTTTATGAATTTTTATTGGGGAACAAAAGTTTTTGGAGGCGATTTCTCCTCTTAGACACCAGCTCCCCAGCCTTAGAAAATACTCTTTCACACGGTACAGATGACGATGGTGAGCAGAGAGTTTTAAGTGCAAGTTGATGCAGATGTGGATGTGTTTTCTGGTTCTGTCACGAGTATCTGCCAATTCTTCATTGCCATGCCGAGCTCTATAATGCCTCAGCATTGATGAAGTGCTCTTATTGATGTAAGAGAGCTCTGTGGAGCAGAGCCGACACTTCACCTACAATAACAAAAAGTTACAAACAATTCAAACCTCTTACTAGAACAGAGTAAAGACTAAGGCATTGCATTCACTTGTTAAAAAAATAGACACCCTATAAAAAAATCAATAAAGCAACTGTAAGGCTCTTGACTTGACTATCATATGTATCACAGGTCATTCACTTGATAAACTGATAAAGCGCCACCGTTAAAAATTGTATACAACAGTAAACAATGCTCAAAGGAGAAAAAGATTTCCCTTGTTTGGAGTCACAAGATCAACATTATTCCACACTGGGGAAAACTTCTTAGAACGATCCATAATTGCGCAACTGCAAAACTCCATCCAACAAACCCACGACATGTCGATAGTTTGTTTCCTTATAAACACACTTTGGCGCGGCACATCCAAACGATACAATTCCTGTATCGGTCACGTGATTCTTTCTTAAAGCGATACACGCACCGATACGGGGTTTCACTCTTGAGCTCTCGGCACAGTGTTGACGCACCAGTGTCGCTCGTCCCATCACTAGTAATGCCTCATCATTGATGACGTGTTATTATATGCCAGATGTCGGGAACAAAGCAAACACTTCAAATGCAAATTAAAAATGAGATGTGTGTGTGGTTTATTATTTGTTACTGTGTGAATAAGAGTTGAAAAATACGTTTGTAACACTTACCTTGTTTGGCGGCACCATTTCAAAGTGGTCCCAGACTTGAGATCTCTTCCTGGTTGGTTCCATTGCAAAGCAATAAGAAAGCAAACCGAAAGCAATAAGAACGCTAATCAAATCAATCCAAAAAGGTATTGACCATATAGGCAACGTATTGCGCTGTTTCATCCATTTTTAAACACAACTGAGACCCGCCAATTGTTCAAAGCCCCGCCCATTGAACCGAACCAGTCAGCTGATTCAGTCTGAATGAAGCAGTGAAGTGGTTCAAACGTCATCAGTCACGTGATTTGAAGCGAGCTCCGGAGCAGTGCTTCAGAAAAAAACTACCGAGTTTTGGGGCGTGGTTCGGAGCCCCATGTCAGAGGGAACATCACTACCTGTCCCCTACTATTGTATTCTGCTCGCTCCCTGTCTGTTGTCTGTGTCTGACAATAAAACGGTGTTCAGCCAAACTCCTGTGTCGCATTTGGGTTCTCATCTGGTTCGCCTCCGCGGCGGCAGCCACCACCGCCTCCTCGTGCAGCTGAATGATTTCCATCAGTCCAGCGGGGACGGGTTGTGCGCTGGGTTCAGATCGTACTGTCACGAACCAGATGAGAGCCCAAATGCGACACAGACAACAGACAGGATTCACCGGGGAGCGAGCAGAATACAATAGTCGGGGACAGGCAAGGTCGAGATCGGGCAGAAGGCAGACAGGGTTTACCGGGGAGCAGGCAAAACAGAATGGTCAGGAACAGGCAAGGTCGGAACCAGGCAGGCAAACAGGAATAGGCTGGAAAGTCATCGGAACACGAATAGCGATCTGGCAGGGAGCAGGTGTGCCTCCGGGGATTAAGAAAGGGGCTCATTAGTGTCCAGATCCACAACAGGTGTGCGGGGCGAAGTGACTCACGGGCATGATTGCCAGCAGCTGTGAAAACTTTAAGAAAGTGTTGGAATACAACCACGAAGTCCCTTCAAAAGGTATCTGAATTGCTCATAATTAAAAATGGTTAAAATAAATAAATAAAGAGGAGACACGTTTATAGCAGTACATGTATAATGAATGCTATATCTGGGCATTCCTAAACTCTTTGTATGGCATTCCTGAAAATTTCCTGCTTTGTGTCATTGTCTCCAGCTCCTCAGGTGATTCGTAAAATTAGGTCTGAAACATTTGCAGACGCCTCAGGACATTTGAAACTGTGGTGTCAGTTCTTCAATGTTTTGACTGACTCTACAATAAGATGGTCCAGGGATGAAGAGGACATCGCTCAGGTTAAACGAAGGTGAGTTTCCAGGGAAAACACAGCGAATGGACTCGATAAAACAAATGAAGCATGTATATTTCTAATGTTGTCATTCTGGTGGGTTCGAGAGGTGGTTTTGTTACTAAAGCTGTGTAATTTGTTCTTTAGTGCAGGAGATGAAACTCAGGTTAACCTGGCTGTTGTTCAGGCATCACACAGAGACTCGGGGGTTTACAGATGCACAATCACAAACGAATATGGAACAGACTCCACAGACTGTTTACTCAGTGCTGAAAGTAAGGACTTCTTAGCTCAAAATTACACTGTAATTGAAGGACAGTAATGTTTCCTTCATCCTGTCATCTTCCTCACTGCATCAGTCCTGACTGGAATGTCCATATGTGAGGATCTTGGTGGTAAGATGTTTTTTAGACATCTTTAGGCTTTTCTTCAGAGCTCAGATGTTTTGCTGACACCCATTCTTACCTTTTTCTGTATGCAGTTGGAGAAGAAATTGAAATGACACCCATGATCTTCAGCAAGGGCGTGGCTGATTCTGGCGTTTGGGGTAACAAATTCTTTGGCCGTGTGGTGATGCAAGAATCTCACATTGGCGATGGCTGCTTGCACAAGGTCTGGAGGGCTAAAGTCATCTATGGTCTGGAGCCTGTGTTTGAGTCTGGACACACTTGTATCGTCAAAGTGCGGAACTACATTTCCTACAGTGGCAAAGGGGAAAACTGTCTCACAGATAAGAATCTAGAAATGATCACACAGGTGAAGTGAACTTTTAATTTGTCAAGGGAACTTATAACCTGTCTCTGTGCTCATCTTCACTACCCTTTTCTCATTTGGAGGAATGTAAAATTCAGAACTTGGCCCGTGAATACTGCAAAATCTTCTCTGCAGAAGCAAGAGTCATTGACAACTTTGGCCCCTCGCTTGAGTGAGTGTAATCAGTTTAGTGATCATCAAAATATAACACCCTCTAAAAGATTGCTGACCGTTCATGCTACGTTAAAGGTCGCTAAAGATCATTCACAACATGGCAATCTGTGTTGCCTAGGGTGCTTCCTGTCTACTTGATGTACCGACCAGCTAATGCGGTGCCTTATGTCACAGTGGAGGCTGATCTACCGGGAGACTATCAGAGATTCTCTGTTCTAGATCAGGCAGGCAGACTAGATATGAGGACTGGCTCAGATGTGGAGCAGAAGTGTTGTGCCCTGCAGCACTGGATCTTTCAGTGGACCAACGGCAATATGCTTCTCACTCGACTAGAAGGTACCTTGTCACACATTTGCTGATAATATGTGATAAAATGATGGAGTGGAACTGAAGCCAGTGCCTTCCTTCAGTCCACAACAAAAATACTGACAGCTGTGTGTAATGTCAGTACTGTCCTGAAGAGGCAGCAAATGACAGTCATCAAAATTGATGTAGAGCTTGGCATCTTCCATGAGAAATTATATAAATATAAACGTATAAAGAGAACATTAAATGGACATGGTAAACGCTGAGCTAAACGTTTTTGCTCGTCATTATGGTGTGATTCAGGTTTTTGTGGACATTGTGGGACATCCATCACTTCTTAGTAGTTGTGTTGTACATTGTGTGTAAAGTATATACAGTTTTTGCTAATATAAAATTATGGTGATTTACTAAACAACAGGAAATTAAATAGCCTAAGTTCTGTGATGTTATTTTGCAGGTATTGACATGAAGATCACCAATGTTGGAATCTCAGTTAAATCAACAGGGTTTGTATGGATGAATCCTTTTGTAAATCATAGTGTGGAAACCTAATTTCACAGGTAATTAACATTTCTAAGGAGCAGAAAAGTGTAACATTATTTTTGTGTGTGTTTGCACTGCTGCAGGCATCAAGGTCTGTCTGTTGAAGGGAGTCCCAAAGTGTTTGAGCACTTTGTCTCGCAGCACCGCTGTAACTACTTCTGTGGACTGCTCAGCCTAAGGTCCCTCAAGGTCGTGGACTCTCTACTGATGACAGGAAAGTCAAAAGCCTCCAAGAGCCCATTGCTTCAGCGCAAAATGGCAGCTGATTCCAGTCCTCAGATGGGCCGGAAGGCCTCTGGCAGTCCCAGACTGTCCAGGAAGACTGAACAAGATGGCAGGAAAAACACCTATTTGTCATCCCCCCTCCCCCCCGCTGATGCTCCCACTGTTGTCAAAACTGAATAATTATTACCTTAAAAAGCCGGGATTAAACATCTGCTCAGAAGTTGAATTTAACATTTAAGGAGATTCAGGACCGCATGAGATAATAATGAACCGTTGAAGTTTTTCAGCCACCATTCCTCTCTGTTACTGCTTCACAGCCGCGCTGGTATTTACAGTCCACGTACTTCCGGGTGATCAACGTCAATCTCAGGTCTGTGTCCTTGACTGTCACTTCATTTTGGGCTTTTGTAGTGATGTGACGTGATTTCACTCTTGCGTGGTCTAGAGCCAGTTTGAAAGGCTGGAAATAAACAGCCTGATCAGTGGGGAATTTATCAACATTTCATACAACTTTGTGGTTTTGGACTTTTATAATGTGCCTTGTCATGATTACACTGCCTTTTTAAAAACTGCACCTTTATGTCTGGCTGGGAAAGAAAAGATATGATTACTCAGATATCTGTAGATATTGTGAGAAGCCATGAAGTTTGACTATGCAAACACTGACAGCCAGTCTGTGTGACCTCAGCACTCACTCCATAACTGTATTATATTCTCTCTGGGTTGGAGGAAACACCGGGTTGCTTTCCATGTGCACAAGGTTGCAAGAGAGTGACAAATGAATGGATTCTGAATCTTGAGAAAGACAAGTAACCATGTGTGATTGCTGCGAGAGGAGTGTGCTGCATGAGAGTGGTGTGGCTAAACAGAATACATGTTTATACACAGAGGGTATTTAATAATTAGAGCACTTTTTAATGCACTTTATGATTTGATGCAGCGTGTTAAGAGACTAACACTGCAGACATGTTCTTCTGTCAACCATAGCATGTGCGCTTAATGTCACTCAGGGTGAATCTGATTTCTTTCCATGTGTGAAAGCACTTTTTGTTTTTTTTGTTGGTTTTTAACAAGGGAAGGGGCTAAGTTCATCACGGTCATTGTGAGTCTATGTCAGGAGTGAGACACCCTTTACAAGGACCTTGCACACAAGAGGGACTTGTGATGGGGAATTAAATGTATGGTTTTCTCAGAGCATCGCCTCTGATGCTGTCCAGCACCTCATGTTTTTCCTATTTGATTAATTATTACAAATTTGCGTTGAAAAAACAAGAGGAAGAATCTCGCTGCTGGAGAAACCAAAAACACCCCCGTCGATTCCCTGTCAGGCTCCATATTGGGGCACAGTTTTTAGAATATTTTGTGTGATCTTCACCTGACCAGCCAACAACCATGCTGGTGATAGTTCAGCCACAACCGCACTGGTAGTGATGGCATTCCCATTTCTCAGAGTTTCCATTGTGCTTCATGTAAGCCAATGCTCTCCTGCCTCCTGCTGTCAGTACATCATTGCAACGCAAATTGAAGTATATTAAACTGATATTTTGGCTTGCTACCAAATAGTGTCTGTTTTTATTTAGGCTATTCTGTAAGTTGGCATTCTAAAGCACAGGAAGGCACAGGGATGAGTGAAGGATAACCCCACTTATCAAGTGTTAAGATTTTTGTTTGTTATGAAGGCAGGAATGTTTCAATCAGGCAAACTAATCCACATACACTTCTTGCAAGGAATCACAGATTAAAACCAGGAGCAACTCACAGAAATTAAAGAGGGAAAATGCAGCGCCACAGCTCTTCTGAGATAATTCTGATGGAATGCTCTACAGAAGACAGGAATCTGGACATTAATACTCATGATCAATCACTGAAAATGAAAGAATTATCAGTCCCTAAATGTAGAAGTCTGATGTGCATATTTCTGTCCAAGTATTATGCCGAATCCTCTAAGAGGATGTGATAAAGCACATTAAACACATTTGCAGCATTCCAGCCTTACATTTGGCTCATTACATAGCAACCAAAGCTAGCGGCTTTGTTTTTACAGTTAGCAAGAGTGAGCAAAGCTATCACTTTTTTGGTTCTTTTCCCCTTTTTATTGGTTAATCACTTTTAGTGATTTATTAGAGGGGAACATCTAATAATGTAAAATATAATATATCTTTCTCTTGCGCAATAATTTTTCTTTGAATAATTAAATATATAGTTTTTCTCATTGTGCATATGAATAAAATTGAAATTAAATTAGCAAATGGTGCTCAAATGTTTAAACTTAATGAGGCCGACATTATTCATTTGACACAAAACAGCAAAGTAGCTGCACTGGCCAAGGTCTCATTAAATGAAAATGGTAACAGCAACAATGAATGACGAGTGCTATCCAACACACGCCCACCACCACCACCATCACCCGCCACCACCCACGCAATTCTGACCTCAAACTGTTGTTCCATGGCTGACCTCAATTATCATGGCGGCCCAGGGTGGTTGTGGCGGATTGTATGAAAAAGATTGCACGTTGCTAAATGCCACAGACTAGTTGGCATTTGTGGAAAAATTTTATCTCTGGGGCACCAAAAGGCGCTGCTGCCGCTGCTGCCTCTGGTGCTAGTGCCATTGCTGACTTTGTGTTGAGAAAACCCACCGTATGGGGGATCACAGATGCTTTTGCTGACTGAAATATTCTGATGCTTATCTCACAAACATCCTCTCACAGGAGGACTCAAACAATAACTTTAAATCCTTCAATGAGGACATTTATGCTCACTTTGATTATGGACAATTATTGTAAGGCTCAGCATTGTTTGGGAGTGGAGAAGATTCCTCACAGCTTCTGCCACCCTCAACTTAGAGTAGAAGGGATGATCAAGATGGTGAGAATCCATCAGCAGGCTGGCTTTTACCAGTAATTCACTTTCATCGAGGAACAACCTGAAAACTTAATAGAGCTTCAGTGGACCAGCTCTGAACTCTAGATAAAAAGACGAGTGTCTTAAATTTAGATGCTTCTATGACTTCAGAATTGAAAGACTTTATCTTGTTCTCATTTACTGCTGTGCCTCAACCTGGTCTCCCTCAAAAGCAGATTTCATGACCAAGAACTTCTTAGTAAAATAAGGGTTTAGATGAATAAAGAAGAGAGTGATAAAGTGTAATACATGCACCAATTGGTCATGAAGCAACCATAAAATGCATATATTCAGCCTGAACACTTTCTTCTCTCTCATTTATACAAACCCTGAAGTACAAGACTACATACAATTTGTAAAGTAAATAATCAATCAATCAATCTTTATTTATATAGCATCCTATACAATCAAAATTGTTTCAAGGCGCTTTCCAGAATCCCAGGGCCTAACCCCAGACAAGCAACAGTGGCAAGGAAAAACTCCCCTTTAACAGGAAGAAAGCTTGAGCAGGAGAGGAGAGGAGAGGAGAAGAAGAGAAGAGAGCTTAGCTAAGATGTGACCTAACGATTAGACGACCCCCTAAGTATGATAATTCGTCTATGATAGTAACTGGAACTACAGCAACAATAAGCTTTTTCAAAGAGGTAGGTTTTAAGTCTGATCTTAAAAGTAGCGATGGAGTCAGCCTCCCGTACCTGGACAGGGAGCTGGTTCCATAGCAGGGGGGCCTGGTAGCTAAATGCTTGGCCCCCCATTCTACTCCTAGAAACTCTGGGAACCACAAGTAGACCAGCATTCTGAGAGCGGAGTGGTCTATTGGGCTGATAAGGTATCACTAGCTCCTCCAGGTAGGATGGAGCTAGGCCTCTGAGGACCTTGTAGGTCAAAAGAAGGGTTTTAAAAATTATTCTAAATTTAACGGCCAGCCAATGAAGGAACACCATTACAGGAATTATGTGATCTCTTTTGTCAATACCTGTCAGAACTCTGGCTGCAGCATTTTGGATCAACTGGAGGCTTCTTAAAGAGTTGTTTGGACACCCTGATAATAAATAATTACAATAGTCCAGCCTGGAAGTAACAAAGGCATGAATTAACTTTTCAGCATCATGCTGCGTCAGTAGCTTCCTAATCTTTGTGATGTTCCTCAGGTGAAAAAAGGCACTTGTAGAGACTAATTTAATGTGTGAGTTGAAGGAGAGATTTTGATAAAAAAGTTACTCCTAGATTCCTCACAGAGAGACTAGATGTTAATGAGATACCATCTAGAGTGATCATGTGATCTAATCTATCCCTGAGAGGTTCAGGACCAAACACCATGACCTCAGTTTTTCCTGGGTTAAGGAGGAGGAAATTTGAAGACATCCAGGACTTTATGTCTTTAAGACAGGTCTGGAGCTTCACTAACTTCTCTGTCTCCTCTGGTTTCATGGATAAATAAAGCTGAGTGTCATCAGCATAACAATGAAAATTTATCCCATGCTGCCGAATAATGGGCCAGATTCACCAATATGTTCTTAAGAATCTTCTTAGATTCTTTCTTAAGTTGTTGTTAAGAAGTTTTTTAAGAAAACCCTACGTCGGATTCATCAACGCGTTCGTAAGCCCCAGAATTGTTCGCAGCTGTGTTCTTAGATTGATGAATGCCATCTTTTCGTAAGTTGAAAGCGCGTGCCAGGTGAGTCTAATTAACATACGATTAGCATAAGTCACCGCCCACTAATGCCCATAAAAGGAACTGCAGCAGGACCCTGTAGACAGAGCAAAAAGCAGCCAAATGCCCAAAGCTTGCCTCTCCACGCCTGATTTCTGACGCCGTGTTGAACAATCAAGAAAGGATGGCTAACACGCTTGATAAAATTGCCTCAACCCTGATGACTATAGCCAACACGCTTAAAGAAATCAACGAGAATGTAAAAAAAAGAAGAATGTAAAAAAAATAAACGTGTAAAAGCTGTGCTCGGATTGTGACAATAATGCATTTTATTCACAAACCGGCAATTAATCGCGCTCGAACGTGAACCGCGTGCCTGCAGTCTGGCCCCATCATTGCGTCAGGACGCACATCCTCACGGGGTTGTGGCTCTGTGTCCAAACACATCCAGCGCCCCTTTAACATGCCGATGGTGCGTTCAATGGTGGAGCGACTGCGCGCATGCATCTGATTGAATAAAACTCCTGTGGAGTCTGAGGGTTGGTCAGTGGTGTCAACAACCAGGGCATATCCTCGATCCCCTAATAAAATAAATCAAGATAAAATCAAATAAAAAGACAGTTTTGGCATGGTTTCCAATTTGGTTGATTAATGTTAAGTCATTGGCACATTTACGTAATTTAAAAATTCTCCGTAAATCACCAAAAATAGGAAATAAACAAATAAATAAATAAATATGACATAATTATCATTGTAATATTGAATTTTATTGAACTGCACAAGAGAAGAAAACACAACCATGCCAACATGTCGGCACTGAAATGTGCGCAAGAGTACTCCTGAGTGTTCGTAGGATTTGTTCTTACCTACGAATAAATCCAGGATAAGAAGAAATTGGTGAATGCCACAATCTTCGTCAACTGTTCGTAAGTGGGACTTAAGAACAAGTTTGTTCGTAAGAACGCTTCGTGAATCTGGCCCAATCTTTGTAAACTGTTCGTAAGTGGGACTTAAGAACAAATTTGTTCGTAAGAACGCTTCGTGAATCTGGCCCAATGTTCCCTAAGGGAAGCATGTACAAGGTGAAGAGGATTGGTCCAAGTACAGAACCTTGAGGAATTCCATGGCTAACCCTACTGTATGAGGAGGGAACACCATGGACATGAGCAAACTGGTATCTATCAGATAAATATGATCTAAACCAGTCTGGATGCTGTGATCAACTGTATCAAAAGCAGCACTGAGATCCAGCAGAACCAGCATAGAGACCAGTCCATGATCTGAAGCTATGAGAAGATCATTAGTAACTTTAAGAAGTGCCGTTTCTGTGCTGTGATAAGCTCTAAATCCTGACTGAAACATCTCAAACAGGCTGTTCCTCTGCAGGTGCACCAGTAACTGAGTCACCACCACCTTCTCAAGAACTTTAGAGATAAAAAAGAAGGTTGGTTATTGGCCTATAATTTGCTAACGCATCGGAATCCAGTGATGGTTTCTTAAGCAACGGCTTAATCACTGCCACCTTGTAGGACCGGGGTACATAACCTGTCACTAAAGAACCATTGATCTGGTCCAGGATAGAACTGCCTATCACTGGTAAAACATCCTTTAACAGGTGTGTTGGGATGGGATCTAAAAGACACGTGGTGGTCTTGGATTTCTGAATTAGCGATGACGCCTCAGAAAAATATTTAGGGCTGAAGGAGTTTAAGGGCTCGCTGGAGAACCTGTATGTTCCCAGAGTCAGCACATCTGGTGATGGTCCAGTTGTTGGGATGGCCTGGTTAGCTTTTTCTCTGATGGCTAGAACTTTATCAGTGAAGAAGCTCATGAAGTCATCACCACTAAGGGAAGAAGGGATACGTGGATCTAAAACACTGTGACTCTTGGTTAATTTGGCCACAGTGCTGAAAAGAAACCTGGGGTTGTTTTTATTTTCCTCAATTAAAGAAGAAAAATAAGCTGTTCTAGCCTTGCGGAGGGCCTTTTTGTAAACTAATAGACAGTCTTTCCAGGCTACATGATAGCTGTCTATTTTACAAGAATGCCACTTCCTTTCTAGTCTTCGCAGTTTCTGCTTGAGGGTCCTGATATGTGAATTATACCAGGGGGCACACCTCCTCTGATTTACTATTTTCTTTTTCAGGGGGGCAACAGAATCGAGCGTGATTCTCAGTGAGGTTGCTGCACCTTCAGCAATAGAGTCAACCTCAGCAGGGCTAAGATTATAATGATTTATCCCTGGGGAAACACACGGTGGTCCTGGGATTAGCACAGGGATCGCTTCCTTAAACTTAGCTACAGCATTATCTGAAAGACTACTGCTATAGTAAGACTGTGCTCTGAGCATAGAAGAATCCTTAATCATAAATGTAAAAGTGATCAAAGAATGGCCTGATAGGAGTGGGTTCTGAGGAATCACTGACACATGTTCTACCTCAACACCATAAGTAAGAACTAGATCTAGGGTGTGGTTGAAGTTATGAGTTGGTTGGTTTATCTGCTGGAGGAAACCAACTGACTCAAGTAATGAAATGAAGCCATTTCTAAAGCTGTCATTTACAAGGTCTACATGGATATTAAAGTCTCCAATGATAATGACTTTGTCCGTTCTAAGGACTAAGTCAGATAAGAAATCAGAGAACTCAGACAGGAACTCTGAATGTGGCCCAGCAGGGGGCCAATATACAACTACAAACAGAAGTGGCTTTTCTGCCTTCCAGTTGAGCTATCCGCTAAATAATGCAGATGAAATATAGACAATTTGGTTTAAATTGATCCTACAATAACTAAACAGCATTTGCACTTTGCAGCAGCTTTAGTCCAATAATGTCACTTGAATGTTAGACTGAAAGTTGAATATATTATTTTACCGTGTAAAAGCAGCCTTCCAGATCACAGTGTGGACAGTTAATATAAGTGTGAGTCAGAAAATGATAACTTACAGTTCAATTCTGTCTCTATAATGAGGTCTTAAACATGGAGCTGTAATGATGCCCTTGGGCTGAGTCAATAACCAAACAGAAGTGGTGGGTCTCGCTATTTATATAATCAAGTATTCTCTCTCTCTCACAGACCTGTATTGGATGATTAGATACATAATTTCCTATGATATAGACAGTATAGTTATTAATGTGGTCTTAAACCTGATTTGTTTTGTTTTCTGTCAGATTGTTACACTTTAAGCGGTCTAGATGTCACCAAATATCGATTCCTGTTCTCTTCGTACATTTGCAGAATCGAGTGTGTCGACCTTTAATGGCAGCTGTCAGGATGTCGCAATCATTGAACCAGAGTGTTTGTTTTTGTTGGCCGGTTTTGCGGTTAATGAGTAATGATATTTGATTTATGGACGGTGAGCTTTTATTAATTTCTCTCCATGTAGCAAACATGAACATTTAAGGCGACTTCAGATGTCTGACTTGCTGTACAGACTCAACTCCATGTGGCCTGTTCCGCCATGATTTAATATGATATGAATTGTGCGGCAGCACTTATTTGTGCACCCCCTCCCTTCCCAGCTGATCACGAAACCACGTGTCTTCAGTTGGAAGTCCCCTCGCGGTCTCGCGCTCTCGTATAGCGAAACGACACCTCAACCGGAAAGGCGGGACTTCCGGTGTAGCGCACCCGGAAGATTTGGATGTTGCTCGCTCTGTGCATCCATATGCTCGTTACTTTACACATTTGATTGTGAATTGGGTGGCCTTTGCACAGAATCGCGTTTGCAGGGATGTTATCTTTAGACTTTCTTGACGATGTTCGTCGCATGAATAAGCGGCAGGTAAGTACTCACTTTGCTGCTCCTTCTTTGTACGAGCTCAGCGCTAACGTTAGCCGCTATCTGCGGTTAGACGTGTAGGAACTTGACACTCGTTTGAGTCCTATCCCATAAATGACATTTTTGACATTTGGTCTGTTATACGAGACAGAAATACACGTAAAAGCTAATGTAAATTAAATATCCAGGGAAATACTAGCTTTTTCTTGGTTTTGAAAGCTACGTGACCACGAGTTCTTTGTCTCCTATGAAGTCTAAGCTTTAACAATCCCGATTCCTTTGAACGTGGAACAGGTTATTTCACAAAATATCTCTGTCTGTAGCTCTATTACCAGGTGCTGAATTTTGGCATGATTGTCTCCTCCGCGCTAATGATCTGGAAGGGACTTATGGTTGTGACTGGAAGTGAAAGTCCAATTGTTGTTGTTCTCAGGTGAGTTGGTGGTTTATCACAATTCGGATTAATCTGGCTAGAATCGTTGTAACTTTCCCCGTTTTACACATCATATAACCTAGCTGCTGGACTGGATTTTTTCCTTTGAACGTGCAATAAAACAGATCAAATGGGATGTGGTAATACAGTGGTTATCAGTGTGTCAGAACATATTTGAAATGTGGATGATACTCATCGGTTAGATTCAGATGAGATCGTTCTCAAAAATTAACAACTAAGATAAATTTGACAAGCGTTTTAGTGCCAGCTGCACATATCTATCTTTTGTCATCAACGTGCCATAAAGATTACCATAGTCAGCACTAATCAGTTTTATCCTGTTCGGTTCTACAATAAAATAGATTTTTTTCAAAGTTTAACTGAAGAACCTTGTGATGCTGCTGTATAAGACACATTTCTTCTTTACTTTTGGCAGATGGAGGAAGGAATTTCATCAGTTCTTCATCAGCTCAAAATAACTTAGGTGACTAAAGTAAAAAAAAAAGACAGAGAAGTAGTATTTAGCTATTACATATAATAACAGAGTTTAAATCAGTGATGTGTTGCCCACAGTAACCAGGTACACACAATATACTGCTGATCAGCTGCGGACATTGATTATTCTATTGTTGTCACAGCTGAATGTTTATTGTGTGGTGATCATTCAGTGAAGTCACTGGAAAATGTATTTGGTTTGATCATAATGTCATTTTATGTATTACAAATAATAAATTCTCTGTGCTGACCTGATGTTTTTAATCTCAGCCAAACTCCAGCATGTGTCATATTTTTACACACATGTCTGCTGTCGATAATCTTTGTGATTTATGTAGCAGTGTTGTTACATTATTTTAAAAGTTATAGATGACAGCACCCCGTTTTGATGATATGTACATGCACATATCATTACAGCGGCAGTATGGAGCCAGCTTTCCACAGAGGAGATCTGCTCTTTTTAACCAATCGGGTAGAGGATCCCATCAGAGTCGGAGAGATCGTTGTCTTCAGAATAGAAGGCAGGGAGATCCCAATAGTACACCGTGTACTAAAGATCCACGAAAAGTATGACAGGAAACACATTTTCATAATGTCAACATCTGCTTATTTAAGGATGTCACTCATGGTGTTAAATTGTCATAAAGAGTTTTGGATTGTTTTTTTTTAATGTGATGTGTAGCATGTGCAATTACCAGCTAGTTTACCAGCTAATACTATGTCTGCAGGGAAAATGGGGATATTAAGTTCTTGACCAAAGGAGACAATAATGCAGTGGATGACAGAGGACTGTACAAACAGGGTCAACACTGGCTGGAGAAGAAAGATGTTGTGGGACGAGCGAGGGGGTGAGTAAAGAACTGCCCAAAATAACTATAAAACATACATCTTATCTCGGCAAAATAGTGTCCTATATTCTGCAGGTAAGGTTTACATTCAACACTTTATAAGTTAAATCATGCTATAGGTGTTCAACTTAATATATCCCGAATGGGCTGAGACTTACTATAAGTGATAGCAGAGCTTGTCGGGAAGACCACAGTTTTTGTTTTTGGCCAGAGCACCATCACTGTTAATGTAAAGGCAGACTGCCTTCCAAGTGTAACATGATTTATGGGACATATGGGAGCCATTCATTTTAATGTTCTGCCCAGATATGATTGGTGAGCACGGAGGCTAATGTTAGCCATCAGCCATGAAATTGCATAAAGAGAAAAATTGGCTTAATATATTTTTTTAATCTCAATCTCAGTTCCAGGGACTATCTAAAAATATATGTTGTGTACAAATATGTTTTAACTGAATTTTATTGACATAAGTTGCAGTTTCTTTTTGCTGCTACTAATGGTTTATATTTTTGACTTAATATTGTATAACCTGTGTGCATCAAAGACACACTGAGCTTTTCCAAAGTGTCATATTATGTGTAGATAATGTTGTTGACAAGCTTTTTAACTTCTTCAGGTTTGTTCCCTACATCGGAATCGTCACCATTCTCATGAACGATTACCCCAAACTCAAGGTAAGTTGTTCAAGCTCGTAGCCCATTCAGTTGCTCTTAAACATTAACATATTCAACATACTTGTAAATTTGTCCTGTTTTTATTCCACAGTATGCCGTTCTCTTCATGCTCGGTCTCTTTGTGTTGGTCCATCGGGAGTGAGGCTGCCAGACTTTGGGAAGTCCAGAAACTCTTACTCATGCCTCAGACAGAATTCCTTTAGGTTTCAACTCAACTGGCTTTTTCTACCATCTGTTTGATTTTGTAGACATGTTGGATAGGGTGTTTGCTTTTAAAAGAATCAAAGCTTTAAAATATTTTTGTGGAGGAACACAATTAGATTTAGTTTGAAATCAATCTTGCTTTGTAAAGCTCAGATTCTGAAACAGCATTCCAGGTGTTTTTTTTCTTTCCCTCTCAAACTATTGTCCTGACAAAAGAGATGCGTTACATATTTTATCACAATGGAATATAAATAATATTAAATATGAAGCCTGGTTATCATCCACTATAGACTGATTCAACTCTTTTGATTTTAATGGTGTCTGTCAAATGAAGATTGTTGCTCATCCAAAACTAGAAAAAAAGTACTTGCAGAGCTCAGACCTCCCTCACAAAGCTGAGATGGATAGATAGATAGACAGATAGCTAGACAGACAAACAGGCAGGTAGGTAGATAGACCAGTAGGTAGGTAAACACGCAGGTAATAATTTTTTCCTTGACCTGTTTTAAACTTTTCCTGGATATTTCATTCAATTCTATTGAAGTTATTTTGAGTTGTCAATCCAATGCCAGCTGTCCCTTGACCTTGCAGGAGGATTGTGAGGTCAGAAATTTCCTGTCAAATGCCACAAAAATATACATATTTTATAGGTTGGAAGGTGACACAAGCTGCTTCTCCACACCAGCGGACTTCATTATTGCTTTTGAGCACGTTTAAGTGTCCTTAAACTCTGACTGAATCTGGCTGAGGCGTCCCATCAAATCACACATGGATCAGTCTCACTAAGAGCCTATACCAAAGTACTTTAGATCATTTGAATTTAAACTCGTACTCCTTTTTTTTTTTTCTACGGACTTTATTTGACCTTGACAGCTTGAGCTGTCCACTGTGAACCATCACCTTATTGTCTCCTCCGTCAACCATCACCTTATCATGGTGGAGGAGTTTGTGTACCCTAAGGAGCCTGGGAGCAATGCTGTCTGGGGCAGTTTGCCCCTGGTAGGGTCTCCTAAGGCAGATTGGTCCTAGGTGAAGGGTCAGACAAAGAATGGTTTCACAAGACCCAACATGGTACATGGACTGAATCTGGCTGAGGCGTCCCATCTAATCACACATGGATCAGTCTCACGTGGAAGGAGTTCGGTGAGGCTATGAAGGAAGACTTTCAGTCGGCATCGAGAAGATTCTGGCAAACTGTCCAGCGCCTTAGGGGCAGCAGGCGGCAACTTGCTCACACCGTGCTAGGTGTGTGTTGGGAGCTGCTGGCGTCTCCTGGGGCAATTATGCAGCAGTGGAAGGAATGCTTCCAGGAGCTCCTCAATCCTACCAACACGCATCCACAGTTGGGAAACCAGGAAGTGCACCATCCAATTTCAGGAGCGGAAGTTGCCGAGGTAGTGAAACAGCTGCCTGGTGGCGGAGCTCCGGGAGCGGATGAGATCCGCCCATGGTATCTTAAGGCTCTGGATGTTGTAGGGCTGTCCTGGTTGACACGCCTCTGCAACATTGCGTGGACATCGGGGGCAGTGCCCTTGGACTGGCAGACCGGGGTGCTTCAGGGGAGTTGGGAGTTTGTCCAACCAGTCCACATGTGCTTTGTGGACATGGAAAAGGCCTATGACCGGGTCCCCAGGAGCATCCTGTGGGGGGGTGCTCCGAGAGTATGGGGTGGGTGGTCCCTTGATAAGGGCCGTCCAGTCCCTGTACCGAAGGAGCAGGAGCTTGGTCCGGATAGCCGGTTGTAAGGCGGACTCGTTCCCAGTGAGGATTGGACTCCGCCAGGGATTCCCTTTGTCACTGGTTCTGTTCATAACTTTTATGGACAGAATTTCTAGGCGCAGCCGGGGAGTGGAGGGTGCCGAGTTCGGTGAGCGGAAGATCTCGTCGCTGCTTTTTGCGGATGACGTAGTTCTTCTGGCACCATTGGGCAGGGACCTCCAACACATGCTGGGGCGGTTTGCGACCGAGTGTGAAGCAGCAGGGATGCGGATCAGCACCTCCAAGTCAGAGTCCATGGTCCTCGCTCGGAAAAAGGTAGAGTGCCTTCTCCGGGTCGGGGAGGAGGTCTGCCTCAGGTGGAGGAGTTCAAGTATCTCGGGATCTTGTTCACGAGTGAGGGTAGGATGGAACGGGAGAACGACAGGTGGATCGGAACGGCGTCAGCAGTGATGCAGGCGCTTAACCGATCTGTCATGGTGAAGAAGGAGCTGAGCCAGAAGGCGAAGCTTTCGATTTACCCGTTGATCTACGTCCCAATCCTCACCTATGGCTGTCATCAACGTTAGGTGATGACCGAAAGAACGAGATCGTGGATACAAGCAGCCAAAATGAGTTTCCTCCACAGGGTGGCCGGGCTCAACCTTAGAGATAGGGTGAGAAGCTCGGACATCTGGGAGGAGCTCGAGGAAGAACCGCTGCTTCTCCACATTGAGCGGAGTCAGTTGGGGTGGCTCGGGCATCTGGCCAGGATGCCTTCAGGACACCTGTGCATGTACGGGAGGAGGCTTCGTGGCCGGCCCAGGACTAGGTGGAGGGATTACATCTCTAGTCTGGCTTGGGAGCGGCTGGGGGTCCCCCCGGAGGAACTGATGAAAGTGGCCGGGGAGAGGGCTGTCTGGGCATCCCTGCTGAAGCTGCTGCCCACGCGACCCGGACCTGGAAAAGCAGGAGAAAACGAACGAATGAATACCTTGAGCTTATTTGTAGCTTTTTCAGCCATAGTGTAACATAACAGCAAAAATGATTGAAATCAGGAAATCTTAATTCCATAAAGAAATCAAGTAGATGGTGAGTTACATTGTTTACAGCAGAGCAACAAACAAACCATTAATGCTGAAAAACCTCTAATGATCAAGTATGATTGATTCTGTGAGATTCAGCTGAGGAAAGACTCAGAATTGTGCGAGCATGAATACCAAACGTTAGAAAAAGAACAGGCCAAGCTGCAGCTTCTAGCCAAACGCGCAACTTTGGCGTCCTGGGGAATCAAGGAGGCCGCCATTCTTATCAGGTCGAAATGAGCAGAGAGAAGCAGCAGGTTCTTCTGTCCTCAGAAGACTGCTGGCAATCATAGCAGCAGGTGGCCAAATATCATGCTGTCCATGCTGAAGGAAGATCGTTGGGGTGGGGAGGGAGCAGTGGCCAACAAACTAATGTGCTCACACATTTTGGTTTCACTGGTAGCGTGAAATTTCTTGTCGGTGAGGCCTCATTTAACCGTGACGATGTATCAGAATTGTTTAAATTGTGGATGTGTTTGAAATGAATAAAATACTGATAAAAAGGAAAACCGTGTACACGTCTGCAAAAAATTACGTCTAATAGTGGGTTAAAGATGCTCTTCTTAAAACTGCTTCTGACCAGCAAAATATTCTCAAACATTCCGTTTCGCGCATTTGAGCGTGTATAAAAAGTGTCCACATGCCACATTAAGGGGGCCCTCCCCGTTCCCGGGGGCTATAAAAGCGTCTGCGCAGTCCACGACGCGGCGCCCTGAGGACAGTTGACCGATACGCGCGGAGATGAGAGGCTTCGCGCCGAGCGCAGTCTGCCAGTGCGGCATCTTTACTTCTCTGCTTATTTTCTCCTTCCTTTATTTTACCGCTGCGGTCAGTTTTGACCTAACTGAGCTCAGGAATAAAGTGGCTAAAATCAAAGTCAATCCAAGAGGCAATCTTTGGGCTACAGGTAAGAATAATGAACAAATCTGTCGTTAATGCTTGCGTCGGGTCACCTGTTTAATTCAATTGGATGCTTTTATGTCATTTTAATGCTGAATGCTTTTAGGCAGAGCCAAACCGACCTTCATTTCAGTGTATGGATTATTTCTCTTTTCCTCAGGACATTTCATGGGCAAGAAGAGCGTGAAGGACTCCCCACTGCTGCCCCCTGCCCAGGCCGCTGACGCGCCGGCGGAGCAGAGCGCGCCCGCGGAGCTTCTGCACGAGTTCCTGCGCGTGGCGCTCCGAGAGCAGGTGGAGACACGAGACAGTGGCGCCAAAAACCAGGTGAGCTGCCGCCTCTTTCCACCTGCTGGAACGGTTCAAAGTCATCCTCTGAGCTGTTGTTTCAGGAGGCGGACTTGCTGTTGAAGATTTTAGAAAGCTACTTTCAAAGCAGAAAATGATGAGCGCCACCGCATCGGGACCGGTACCAGGTCGTCTCGCTTCGGTTGGGTTTGGTTCCAGTGAGTTTAATGGTCATGATTGTAACCTTCTGCCACGTCTACATGCGCCACTGGTCATAAATGTACTGACTTTTATTTGTTTGATGACTTATGTCAAGTTATTTATTTGAAATAAAACTAATTATTTGCACTGTTCTGACTTTGGGTGATAAATTAAATTGACGTTTTCACTCTCGTTTCAGCAGTTTGAAACAAAAACACTAACTATTGTGTCTTTCCTTTTCCCACCGGCCATTTTTCTCGCAATAACCTTATTTAAGTTCAAACATAGGCAACTTATATAAATCCCATTTTCCAGCTATGTGGACATGAAATCGATTTTATGGTTCAGACTTCTGCCTTCATGGTCTTTGAGGACGGTGACGTGAGCAGGTATGTTCTTCACCTTGGGCTGGTGTTTTTGAAGACTATTTGAATAATCCTCCCACAACACCTTTCCTGATGTCTGACAGCAGTGGGAGGGTGCAGCAAGGGCTGAGAGGAAGGTGGTTGCATGTTTGAATAGCTTCACACAGGAGCTCATGTGAGCTAAAATCAGTAAACCCAGACTGAGTTTGATGCTTAACTCATACCGGGATATAAACACTTTACACCATCCTTCAATCTTCACAGAAACACAAAATCAATTTAACAGGAAGAAACCTTGAGCAGGACCAAGCTCAGATGGGAGAATGCTGAAGATGCTGAGCAAGAACTGAATGGGTCAGAGGGGTATCACATCTGTCCAAAACTCTGCGGCGGTCCATATGTGTGTGTGTGTGTGTGTGAGTGTGTGAGTGAGTGAGTGAGTGTGAGTGAGTGAGTGAGTGAGAGAGAGAGAGAGATTTGATTTGGTTTTGATTTTTCAAAACTCAATTTAATTTGACATTACAAAAACCAAGAACATGATCTGAGTAACAAGGAAAAAAAAGAAAACGACACTCAGTTGAGGAGGCCTCCAAAGACCAGTTCCTCCCCCACCACCAGACATAGTGCTCTTAAACTCTTCAATATTGTTCGTTGCTCGGTAAAAATTAAAGTCCATTTTTATCCGAGCTTTGACCATCCGAGCGAAGATGGTCTGAAGGTTACAGTCCAAGGACCCGCCTATCTTGTTCCTCCTGCTCATGTAGATGGCTAGTTTCGCCTGACCTATGAAGAAATTCAGCAACTGGCACTTAGCTTTCCTTCTCTTGTGGTATCTGAAACCCAGGTTTGTGAGAAAGTTTCACCAAGCAGGGAGAAAATCTGATTTAGCAGCAGGAACAGCACAGAGAGGCGATCACACTCGGAGAAACAGTGGAACACGGTCTCCCTCTGGTCACAGAAGGGACACTCGGCACTGATGTTTGGGTTGATGTGCGATAAGAACCCGTTGACTGCGATGGCCTCGTGAAGGATTCTCCATTGTAGATCCCCGCCCCTCCACGTTAGAGGTGGTTTGTACAGGGCCCTCCACTCTGGCCTCTGAGTCTCTGTGAGGGCCAGTTGCGTCCTCCATTTGGTATCGACGCGACCTGCCAAGCTGCGTTGGTTTAGGACCTTGACCAGTGTGCTGTACATAAGCTTCCCCGCCGAGGAGCTTAAATCGACGGGCTGTACATTTCTCAAGAGTGGTTGCAAGCCAGGAACATCCCCCAGCACAGGCGTTAGCCTCATTTCTGGAAAGGGGTCATTATGATTGGTTGGTTTCCGTCCTTTACAGAACTCGCTCACCAGCTCCAGCTCACTGGCCGCCAGTTGGTGTCTCCATCCTCCCAGCATCTGGTTCAGGACCCTCACTGACCTCACGCCTGTGTGTCGAGCCAGTGCTGTTGCATTGTCCAACCGGGGGCCACACACATTCACCAACTGCCTCAGTGTGAATACCTCACGCATTTTCTGGGCCAGTTGCAGTCCTGCCTCACACCTGAAACGGGCCCCATAGACCACCGGCTCCTCCAGAAGCCAAACAGTGGAGTTGCAGGCGGACCGCCTCCCCTGTGTAAACAACTTCCATACCTTATAAAGTCCGTTGTAAAACCCTGGGAGTTCATCCAGTCTGACCCCTGTTAGGTCCATTAGAAATAGGGTTGCTGCCAACCCCATTCCACCACATCGCCTCAGCACGGCTTGAGCCACAGGTCTCCAGACCAGATCTGATGGACCACACAGCAGCCTTTGGACAAACTGGAGCCTAAAAGTCGCTCCTCTGCTCTCCAGGTGGACCAAGCCAAGTCCTCCCTCCTCCCTCGGCAGAAAAAGGACACTCTGTGGTATCCAGTGCAGACGGTCCCAGAAGAAATCCACCATAACCGCCTGTATCCTGGACAGGAGGTTTGGGGGGGGGGGGTCCACACATGCCAGGCGGTGCCACAGCATGGATGACACTAGATTATTAATGACTAGGACTCAGCCTTTGAAAGACATCCTTGGAAGAAGCCATCTCCATCTCTTCAGCCTCCCCTCAACTTTTTCTAAAACCCCCTCCCAATTCTTTGTCATAAAGGCTTCATCACCAAGGTGGATGCCCAAGTACCTCAACCCCCCTGCCCTCCAAGAGAGGCCCCCCGGTAATGTTAGCTGCTTACACCGTTCTCCCACCGCTAGGGCTTCACTTTTGGCCCAATTAACCTTCGCCGATGACAGTTTGTTAAAACTATTAACAGTTTCACAAAGGTTAGTAATGTCGTTCTGACCGTTGATGAAAACAATGATGTCATTGGCGTAGGCAGACACAACATAACGCCTCAGACAACCTGGAATGGTGAAACCCGATAGCTCTGCTCTCAGCCTCCGGAGGAGGGGCTCAATAGACAGGGCATAGAGCATCCCTGACATTGAGCAGCCCTGCCTGATCCCCCTCCGGACAGCAAAAGGAGCACTCAGGCCACAGTTGATCTTCAGCACACTCTCAATGCCACAGTACAAAGCCTGGATCCTGGTTGTGAAACTTGGGCTAAATCCAAAGGCCTGCAGCGTCCGCCACAGGGACTGGTGTTCAACCCTGTCAAAAGCCTTTTCTTGGTCCAGAGAAATCAGACCAAGCCCACGATCCAATGAACCAGAGAGGTCCAAAATGTCTTGAATTAAAGCTATGTTATCAGAGATCAACCTGCTGGGCACACAGTACGTCTGATCCTCATGAATCACCCTCTCCATCACCTTTCTCAGCCGAGTTGCCAACACCTTGGACAGCAGCTTGTAGTCGGTGCATAGCAAGGACACTGGGCGCCAGTTCTTTACGTCCTGTAGGTCCCCTTTTTTTGGGAGGAGGGTGAGGACAGCTCTCCTGCAGCTCAGTGGCAGCCGACCTTGGCTCAGACTGTCCCTGAGGACGCACAGCAAGTCCTCGCTGAGAACAGGCCAGAAGGCCTTGTAAAACTCCGCTGGAAGCCCATCAATGCCTGGGACTTTCACACCAGCCAGGCCATGCAACGCCGTTGTCAGTTCCTCCGCGGACAGAGGAGCATCCAGCTCCCTGTTACTGTCCTCACCTACCTGGGGTAGACCATTCAGGAAGAAACGCTCCACCCCAGACCCTCCCCGGCATTCCGTCCTGTAAAGATCCCGGTAATATGTCACTGCCCGCTGGCGAATCTCGATAGAGTCCTCGAGCACCTGTCCATTGTTGGCCCTCAGGGAGTGTATCATCCTCCTTTGGCCATTCTTCCGTTCCAGGCCAAAGAAAAAGTGAGAGGGGCATCCTCGAGGGGGTCCATCTGGCGATGTGCTGGAATCTTGAGCGAACCAGAGCGCCCTGAGCAGCCACACCCAGCAGGTCAGCTAAAGCTGATGATTTAGACTTGAGAAGCTGAATATGCTCTCTTTTTCCTGTGGATTCTGCCAAAAGTTGGAGCTCCACTGCTTCTCTCTCCAGGTCTCTCATGGACCTGGCCACGTCCCTGCTGGCATTGAGGGTGTACTGCAGACAAAACTGTTTGATATGGACCTTCCCAACATCCCACCACTGCTGGATGGAGCTGTAGCTGTGTTTTGTCATTTGAAAATTGCTCCACAGGGTTTTGAAGGCTTCCTTAAAAATGTTATCCTGCAACAGGTGGGTGTTAAAGTGCCAATATGCACTTGCACACTTTGCATTCCGTATATGAACAACACAACTTAAGAGAGAGTGATCAGAGAGACCAACCGGGCTGATAAAACACCCTTGTAACTATATTTATATGGTGCCTAAAGAAATAGAAATGATCCAACCTGGCCAGAGAGAGCTGGTTCCCCCTGGAGTGGGTCCAGGTGATTTGACTCTGACCCGGATGGAAATACCGCCACACATCACACAACTCACGAGCCTGCACCAGCTTTGTGAGGGTGCTTTTGGATGGCAGATGAGGTTCCGGGTGGTTCCTGTCCAGCAGGGGGTTCTCCGTGCAATTAAAATCTCCGCCCAGGAACAGAAACTCATTGGGCCAGATTCACCAATATGTTCTTGAGAATCTTCTTAGATTCTTTCTTAAGTTGTTTTTAAGAAGTTTCTTAAGAAAACCCTACGTCGGATTCATCAACGCGTTCGTAAGCCCCAGAATTGTTCGCAGCTGTGTTCTTAGATTGATGAATGCCATCTGTTCATAAGTTGAAAGCGCGTGCCAGGTGAGTCTAATTAACATACGATTAGCATAAGTCACCGCCCACTAATGCCCATAAAAGGAACTGCAGCAGGACCCTGTAGACAGAGCAAAAAGCAGCCAAATGCCCAAAGCTTACCTCTCCACGCCTGATTTCTGACGCCTTGTTGAACAATCAAGAAAGGATGGCTAACACGCTTGATAAAATTGCCTCAACCCTGATGACTATAGCCAACACGCTTAAAGAAATCAACGAGAATGTAAAAAAAATAAGAATGTAAAAAGAATAAAAACGTGTAAAAGCTGTGCTGGGATTGTGACAATGATGCATTTTATTCACAAACGGGCAATTAATCGCGCTCGAACGTGAACCGCGTGCCTGCAGTCTGGCCCCATCATTGCGTCAGGACGCACATCCTCAAGGGGTTGTGGCTCTGTGTCCAAACACATCCAGCGCCCCTTTAACATGCCGATGGTGCGTTCAATGGTGGAGCGACTGCGCGCATGCATCTGATTGAATAAAATTGTGGAGTCTGAGGGTTAGGTGGTCAGTGGTGTCAACAACCAGGGCATATCCTCGATCCCCTAATAAAATAAATCAAGATAAAATCAAATAAAAAGACAGTTTTGGCATGGTTTCCAATTTGGTTGATTAAAGTTAAGTCATTGGCACATTTACGTAATTTTAAAATTCTCCGTGAATCACCAAAAATAGGAAATAAATAAATATGACATAATTATCATTGTAATATTTAATTTTATTGAACTCCACAAGAGAAGAAAACACAACCATGCCAACATGTCGCCACTGAAATGTGCGTAAGAGTACTCCTGAGTGTTCGTAGGATTTGTTCTTACCTACGCATAAATCCAGGATAAGAAGAAATTGGTGAATGCCACAATCTTCGTAAAATGTTCGTAAGTGGGATTTAAGAACAAATTTGTTCGTAAGAACGTTTCGTGAATCTGGCCCATTGTTGTTACAACCTGCGACCTTCTCTATCTCATTTAACAAAAGCAGCCTTTCCAACCCAGCAGTGGGAGCATACACATTCACAAAAACAAGCTTAACATTTTCAAAGACAGCGGTTATTTTTAACAATCTACCTGGTGCAGGTTCCTCTACAGCCGAGGAGAGAGGTACAAAGTCTCTGGAGAAAAGGATCCCCACCCCACCCCCCCCCCCCCCCCCCCCCCACCCCCCCCCCCCCCCCCCCCCCACTGTTGCTGCTCCTATGGCTAAGAAAAAGCTGCCCTGCCCACTCCCTTCTCCAGTCAGGCTCATTGGGCCAGATTCACGAAACGTTCTTACGAACAAATTTGTTCTTAAATCCCATTTACGAACATTTTACGAAGATTGTGGCATTCACCAATTTCTTCTTATCCTGGATTTATGCGTAGGTAAGAACAAATCCTACGAACACTCAGGAGTACTCTTACGCACATTTCAGTGGCGACATGTTGGCATGGTTGTGTTTTCTTCTCTTGTGGAGTTCAATAAAATTCAATATTACAATGATAATTATGTCATATTTATTTATTTCCTATTTTTGGTGATTCACGGAGAATTTTAAAATTACGTAAATGTGCCAATGACTTAACTTTAATCAACCAAATTGGAAACCATGCCAAAACTGCCTTTTTATTTGATTTTATCTTGATTTATTTTATTAGGGGATCGAGGATATGCCCTGGCTCCCTGGTTGTTGACACCACTGACCAACCCTCAGACTCCACAGGAAATTTTATTCAATCAGATGCATGCGCGCAGTCGCTCCACCATTGAACGCACCATCGGCATTTTAAAGGGGCGCTGGATGTGTTTGGACACAGAGCCACAACCCCTTGAGGATGTGCGTCCTGACGCAATGATGGGGCCAGACTGCAGGCACGCGGTTCACGTTTGAGCGCGATTAATTGCCCGTTTGTGAATAAAATGCATTATTGTTACAATTTTAGTCTAACAGTCTTGATTCACTTCAAAAAGAAAAAATAAGAGAGACCGGTTTCAGAGCACAGCTTTTACACGTTTTTATTCTTTTTACATTCTTATTTTTTTTACATTCTCGTTGATTTCTTTAAGCGTGTTGGCTATAGTCATCAGGGTTGAGGCAATTTTATCAAGCATGTTAGCCATCCTTTCTTGATTGTTCAACACGGCGTCAGAAATCAGGCGTGGAGAGGCAAGCTTTGGGCATTTCGCTTTGGGCATTTTGCTGCTTTTTGCTCTGTCTACAGGATCCTGCTGCAGTTCCTTTTATGGGCATTGGTGGGCGGTGACTTATGCTAATCATATGTTAATTAGACTCACCTGGCACGCGCTTTCAACTTATGAACAGATGGCATTCATCAATCTAAGAACACAGCTGCGAACAATTCTGGGGTTTACGAACGCGTTGGTGAATCCGACGTAGGGTTTTCTTAAGGAACTTCTTAAGAACAACTTAAGAAAGAATCTAAGAAGATTCTTAAGAACATATTGGTGAATCTGGCCCATTGTCCGGGGTGCTGTGGGTCTCCTGAAGAAAGGTCACGCTCAGCTCTTTTTGTGTCCTCCCGAGCACCATTAATGTTCAGAGTTCCTACCCTGATATCTGCCATGATGAGGCTGCATGTCAACACAGAGGGAACGTGTGAGGCCTAGTCGGCGCCCTCAAGACGAGACCGAACCTTCTGCAGCAGTTTTTTGAGGCGGTATATCTCCTGGTCAGTAAAAGAGGGCTCGCCGAGGCTCCCAGCCCTCATGAGGTGCCTGACGGACTCCTGAAATAGCTGGAGGTCCGGGAAGTAGTCCCCCGCCTGTACAGACCTCATCCCCTTTGTGTTCTTGAGGAAAGGCCTAATCTTTGAGAGAGAATAATGATGATGTGTCTCCACCTGAAAGTCATCACTATCATTAAAGGTCTCCTGCATGTCCTGTGAAACGTTGCTTTCCTGTGTATCTAACAAAGCGTTTTGTGCACTTTGTGTGTCCATTGGGGTGCTTTGTGCGTTCTGTGAGTTGTGTGTGTGAGGTGAGTCAATTATAACCTGTGTGTGCTGTGGTGGGGAGGTTGCGTGTTGCGACCTTACCACGACCTGCCCGTTGTACAGGCCAGGTGCGTCCACCGCCGGCCCAAAAGCAGGAGACACCTGTTCTTCGGTGGACAGTTTCTTTATCCTATCATTTTTTTGCCTTTGTATCTGTGTTCTTTCTTTTGATCGACACATTGAGGCCGTTCTCCTCCACGACAGCATCCTCCATCTCTAGGACAGTCTCAGCCACTCTTATGGGCGTCTGCTCCACCCGCTCCCTGGTGGTACACTCACTCCCCAGCTCCAGGTGGTCTCCCTGCAGCCCTGCTGGCTCTTCCGCCTCCACGGTCGTGCCTGCCATTGTGCCCTGTGTGTGTCCCAGTGACCCTGTGTTTGTTTTGCCCGTAGGCGTGATATTACCTGTATCACCCTGCGCGGGCTCGCTGTGCCCGTCGTGCGCGCGCGGCGCTGCACTGACGGGCACGACCGGATCAGGTGGCCCTCCTCCCCACAACACAGACATTTTTGAGAGTCGGTGGTGACAAACACAGTATAATCGAAATCATCCACCCTGAAACGAAGACTCAGCCGGAGCTCCTCCACATTATTGTTCAGGACCATGGATACTTGCCGTCTAAATGACACGACATGCCTCAGCAGTGGGGACTAGGTCCCGAGAGGAATTAGCCTCATCGGGGACACTATGCGCCCGTGCCTGCTGAGCTCCCGCAACATGTCATTCTTAAAAAACGGAGGGACGTTGGACACCACCACCTTCTTACGTTCGACAGGGGAAGCACCGGCGTCAGTTCACCATTACCACCCCCGTCGCCACCAGCTGATCGGCTTTGTCCGTGTTGTCCACAAACACCACCACCATTTTACTCATTCTGGACGCGGACTTCACACTTCCGTGCCCCACACTGTCCCCCACAGCCAGCGCGCACTCCTACACGGACACACCGGTCGGTGGAGAGAGTTTGACGCCGTGTCTGCGGGTGAGTTTTTCAAAAGCGGAGGCTCCCGGCGCCGCTGCCATGACGGGCATGGCGACCGTGGTCACCAAACAACCTCACCAAAGACAGTGAATCAGCGCTCGAAACTGCAGAAAAGTGCTCCCCAAAGTGAATAAACACCACCCGGTGTGACAATAAAGATTGGAATATAGAGAATATAGAGAGACTCTTCATGTCAATTATCTCCTGGATTCATGGTGCAGGTCCCAACATGTTGGTGTGTGTGAGCTGCTGCTGAGATGTTTCCCACAGGCAGCAGATGTAAGGAAGGAAATCAGCCGAAGTTTCAATTGTCCAAACATGGCTGCAGTTTTCAGCTCACTCATGAGCTTCAGCACAACATGCGTCGTTACTGGAGCAGCCGGGCATCCAAGCACAGGTAGCCTTGAGCACACTTTCATAAATCCGAGCACATATTGAACCAGAGGTAAAGATTTCTGTGCATATGTCATGACATACATAATGACTCGCTTTGTACCTTGATGCATAATTCAGTGTGGATGTATATTGTTGTGTTTATAAGTGGTTACCACGGTGACAGAGACAAATGTAGCAAACTCAATAAAGCCCAGGCTGTAATGCAGTCATTTAACATGGAGAAATCAATACTGCATGCGTCCCTTCATATGTGGGGGCTACATGTATATTATGTTCTGATCCAAACTTGTAATTAACAAGTTGCACTGCTGTGTTGCACTGCCCCCATCCGGCTTGAAACGTAATTTCTCATATAATATGAGTGTATAGACTTTTAGGTTTGTGGATTGAAATGAAAACATCTGTTTACTTTCTGGCTCTGTTAAGAAGCTGCTACTACTGTGACTGATTTAGAAAACATCATAAAACGTCTAGAAAAATCTATGTAAATCAATTAAACGTTGGACTCTGAATGAAAAATTATTTTCATAATAAAAGAAAACTGTGGACCGTATCGTGTGTATTATGTAACACTCTAGAACACAACAAAGATCTGCGGAACCGTTTCAGGCCTCAATCGGCCGCTTTGTTTTGGAAGACTTCGGGATCTGCCCACGTGACTGGCTTGCAAACATTCGATTGCTCGAACGTGCAGGGATCCGCACAGCTGGGCCGCCGAAGCCATTTTATTATCACAAGGGTCTCGCAGGTGCAATTGTGGGTTTATAGTGTTAGTTATGTCTAAGGCTCGCAGTACCATGGGGCAGTGTGGAATTACATCCTCCAAAACCGTTCTGGTTTTTCTCAATCTCATATTTTGGGTAAGTAGTCGACAGATGTGAATACAATGTGCAGCATCCCGGTGACGCCAAGAAAGAGCATTAGCGTTAGCAAGCTAGCAAACTCCGCAAAAAATGCGCAGTTTACCGATCAGCGATTTAGAGGCGCTTCTAGGGTTGACTTTGTTTAAAACATGGGGCCACTTCCTAATGGGGGCTCTGGAAAGGAAAACAATCTGACCGAATAGTGCCACTCACAACTTGTACCTATGACGTCATGTTGCTGCTGCAGCAGGTAGTGAAGCTGCTGCGGTTTTAGCTGCATCATTTAAGAATGCAAAATATGGTCAGTATGAAGTGGCCAAACGTAAAAGAAAGCGTGCATGCTTTTGTACGATGGGATGTGAATGAAGGAAAGACGAAAAGTTTTATATCGATTTAAGTCTTTCAATGAAAGTACAGCAAAATAATTAGTAAAAAATAAAGTGGTTTAAAAAAATCCTAACTAGTTTAGTTTATCAGTAGGAAACCGAGTTTTTAGCTAGGGCAAATAACAGTAAAGGGGGTAAATTAATCCTTCCATTTTCTACCACTTTTCCCTTGCAGGGTCCCAAGGTGGCCTGAAAATATGTCCTCTATATGAATGTATAACTGACTTTTGAAGAGCTCTCTGACTTACGTGGCTGTTGTGTCTGCAGGCGGCAGCTGGAATCTTATGCTATATTGGAGCCTATGTGTTCATCACATATGACGACTACGATCACTTCTTTGAAGATGTGTACACTCTGATCCCTGCTGTCATTATAATAGCAGTTGGGACGCTTCTCTTCATCATCGGTCTGATTGGATGCTGCGCCACAATCCGTGAAAGCTCCTGTGGTCTGGCAACAGTGAGTGGGCATCACTAGCACATCATCAACACAATGCAGTGGTAGGAAAGGTCAACTTTAGTCTCAGTGCTGAACAGCTTTGTTATTTTGTCCAGTTTGCAGCCATTCTCCTGCTGGTATTTTTAACAGAATGTGTGGTGGTGGTGCTCGGTTACACATATAGGGCAAAGGTAAGCACATGAATTTTTGTCAGATATTGTTAAATACCTTATATCTCCAAGAGTAGCAGTTGAGCATCAACAATAAAGGTTTACAGTGTAATTTCAGGGTGTGTATTTTGAATACCTTTGATTTTGCCTTTATAAACTCTGCAATGGAAGTCATTAAAACAACTCCCAAGCTATGAAGGGATTTCAAAGAATTTTTTAGAAAAATTAATAACAGGCCAAGGAAGACATTCAATTTCGGGCATGTTTGAGATTGTGGAGGGACTTTCACCTTTCAAAGATCAAAGGTAAGCTGCTTTGCTTAGAAAGCAACTTACTATGTTATGTAACCTTGAATCACTACTGCACACACACACATGCACACACACCCCTCTCTCTCACTATATTATGGGTGTAAGTCCCAATATGTAGTGAAATGAGCAGCTTGGCAGAGTTTTGTGCTCTCCCATATACAAAATGAGTAAATGGTTACTAGGGTGGCAATATTTCATACATGAACACTTGTTTTCAGCATTTGCATTTAGTGACAGTATGACATTTCACTTAAATGCATGAAAGCAAGTTGTTTTAAGACTTATAGGAAAGTACAGGAAGAATCCCACCTGCTGGTCTTGTTACAGGTTGAAGATGAAGTCAATCACTCCATTCAGAAGGTTTACAGTGAATACAACGGCACCAACAGCGACGCTCCCAGCCGTGCCATTGACTATGTCCAGAGGCAGGTAAGAGGCAAAGAAAGAGATGAAACAAAATAAATGTTCTTTAAATTGACTGAAAGGACACTGTCAGACTATGAAATGTCTTACTGTGAGACTACAGCAAATCAGATTCACAGACCTTTTTTTCCCTTCCTGTTTGACCTGCTTCACGTATCGTCTCTTGATTGTAAAACTGATGTCAAACAATTGTTTTAACAGCCTGACTGCAGATATTCTGTTGCATTTTTCCTTTTCAGCTGCACTGCTGCGGCATTCACAACTACTCTGACTGGAGAAACACACGCTGGTTTGGGGAGTCCAAGAACAACAGTGTCCCAGTCAGCTGCTGTCAGCCCAGCATCGGTAACTGTACTGGTGTTCTCACGCGACCATCTGAGCTCTACCAAGAGGTACAAACAGGTTGACTAAACCACAGAACTTGTCAGAGCACTGCTCTGACATTCATGTGTTTTGTTTTGTCAGTAACGTGTTACTTTTGATTCATATGCTTCCTGGCACAGGGTTGTGAAGCTCTAGTTGTGAAGAAGTTTAAGGAGATCATGATGTATGTCATATGGGCTGCCCTCACCTTTGCATCTGTACAGGTGAGGAGGAGGAGTAGGAGGTTCCATGATTATAAAGCAAAATAGGGAATCACAGTGTCTTCACTTCATATGTCTATAAAAGGAATTAGAAGCTGTGATGAACACTGAATTTCTTTCAAGCAGAACTAGTGTGAAGCACAACGTCTCATGAGATCTCATGATCTCTCATGATCTCAGATGACAAATGATAATTCAGCCTTTTCTATCTCTGTAACTGTTCTTCTTGATGCCTGTATGGAACTGCACCACAGCTCAAATGACAGCAGTTTTCTCCCCAATCAGATGCTGGGCATGCTCTGCGCCTGCGTGGTGCTGTGCAGGAGGACTCACGACCCGGCATACGAGCTGCTGGTCACAACCAATAGCTATGCGTGAAAGAGGCCCAGCCATCCGAAGGCAGCTTCTCTGGACAAGTCCACCGTAGATTTGTGCTGTAGTTGTATCAGCTCGGACACTCTCTGCACACACCTGACAACAACAAGCACTGCTGCTGTGGGTTTGGGTGGAGGGGGCTTTAAGGGGAAATCTGTTATTTATTGTCATGCTTCATAATTAATGTTACTTTCAATGTTCTTTTTTACATGGAAATTTTTGAAGAAGCTAAATTAGTAGATGGCTTATCAGCACTAATCAGGATGATGTTTTTATTATTTTGAGTTTCTGTGCATTTGGACACAAACTCTCTTAATAAGACTCAGAGTTTAGCACAAATGTGACATCATGAAATGTCACACATGAAACCTGTTTGGTTTCATCAACACTCCCAATATCGATCTCACATTTGTGCATTTTTGCACTTTGGCAGGACATTTGGAGATATGTCTCCATGAAAATGCTGCAAAGAATCTGTACAATAATCCTTCAACATAGCTTTGATCAATCTATTATTGTCCTTTATTTTTGTCCCCCAGTAGCTTTGAAACTTTCAAAGCTGTGTTTTGATAATATTGAGTTTGTGAATAATGAACTTCCTTTTTGGTGTGCATGTTAGTGCAGCATTGCCAGTTTGTCACTTTTGACTGAAACTTTAGTGTCTCCAGTCTTAATATTAATTTCAGTGTTAGTTGAGATCCCTGGTAGCTGTAGATCCTGTTAATGGGAATCCTTTGTTGGTCTGCCAGACATATACCTGAATCACTTTTCTATATTTCAGTGAATTTTTTAGATGTTGAGTAATTTAGTGTCAAGACAAGAAATATTGTACATAGCCTTTAGAACTAAGAGGAGACAAATAAAAGTGTCGAATGGGCTTAAATCTTGTGCTTGTACCTGAGTACACATTACAGAGTCGGAGAAATTTTATTGTGACTGGTGTCCTGATGAGATTTAACACAACAGTTATCAGACAGAAGTAGATGATCATTTTTGCACAATAGGCCAAAATACAAATCAACACTGTGTCCAGCTCCCCTTCACCTACAAAAAATCTGTTCAATATATCAAAAAGTATTCTGTGATGTGATGACGATGAGACTTGAGCCATTTGGTGACGAACTATTGACATTTGTCCATGGAAGCAAATTTAAAGCACCTTGTTTAAGTTTAGTTTGCATAGTTTTAACAGTTCTCAAAATGAAATGATATGGGCTGGACTTGCTTTATTAAGTTTTCCTAATGAATTATTTACTCCACAGGTCAATGTGTGAAATATTAAATCTCTGCCATCATTTGTAGAAGCTCAGATTTTAAACACAGGTTTGAGAAACATGGATTACATTTTTCCCAGGTAATTTCCAGGCACCAGTCCTGTCATCCCCTCCTTTTCCACCATCCACCAGCCATCTTCCCCACGCTCCAACACTTGGACATGTTCTCCTCTGCTGACTGACAGCTCATCAAGCTCCTGAGAGAGATGAGAACAGAAGAGATCTGCTTGGATCATTGAAACACAAATGCCATCACTACTGTCAGAATGTACAAATGAATGATGTGGTGAAAAAGGTTTGGTGATTACCTGTGCCATGTATTCAAAAAGAACAATGTAGCCACTTTCATCAGCTGAGACGCTGGTCAGTGATCTTCCAAAGCAGAGTGGTGCATAACCTCCAACTGAGCCCCCAGCTAAAAGGAAAGAGAAATGGGTTATTCGTTGAAAACAATATCTCTAGCAGCTTTTAATACACATAATGCAGTTTCAAAAAGAACAGCGCTACATTTTATTTCAGTGCATGAAGTAGTCCAGTGCAGTCTGTTGTAAATGTCTATTACAAAAGTAACATGACAGTTAAGACAGTGCAACACATTTTGCTTGTGTTCAAGTGGTTTATAAAATGAGAGGAAAGAACTTGAAACACATGAAAACACTTTGTGGCTGTGTAGGTTTTGCCATGTATGCACCTCTGACCCAAGTATCCATAGGGTTATGACCTTCCATAGCAGAAAAATAAAACACTATTATTCTTAAATGTAATATTTATGAAGCAGCAGATGCAGTGGCAACAGCTGCAGCAGCACGATGACTGACGGCGCCTAATTTCATCCAGTACAACACAAGTAAATCTAAAACTTACTGTCTTTACGAGAGGCTGATTCGGAGAGCTGAAGAGTGTCCGTGCTGGCATTCACTGATTTGGGAGCTAGATGATCAGAACTCCTGAGCAATTGATTGGAATTGTTGAACAGTGTTTCTATGTTACACTCCTATTTTCTAATGGGAGGCTGAACTTTAAGAGCAGCCCTGCAAACGTGGACTGTTTCAAACCTTGTGAGGTCATCCCCATCTGCAGAGGCAGTCTGCTGGTTGTCCTTCGTGGACCTCTTGGTCCTGTTGTAGCTCTCAAACAACACAGGGTCTGTGGAGGAACAGGAAGTGGCTTATTGCAGAACTGAGATGAGCTGTTGCTTTTCAAATGCATGCTGACTACAAAAGAAATTCTGAGGGTTAGTGTCTCTATCCACTTCACTCTTTCATTTAAAGTGTTGAGCGACCTCTCTAAAATAAAGTATTCAAGCTCACCTGGAGGTTTTGTTCCTGTGCTCTTCATCCTAATGAAACAGTTGAGGTCTGTGACGATGTCACACTTTTCCAGTTCTTTTCGCACTTCCTCATAAGACTATTTTTTCAAACAAAAGCAATAACTTAATTTAAAAAAAAAGTGGCATAGCCAACTATTACCTACATTTGAAAGAAAGTGTTGACACATGTTTCTGTGGATCTACTGTACATACTAGCTACTACATAATATCTGTAAAGGCTAATGTTAAAATATACATCCTACATAATATCTGTAAAGGCTAATGTTAAAATATACGTCTTCTGTGTTGTAGAGTCAAATGTGCACATTAATTCATTCAGGGATACATGGGGGTCATGGTTGTGGTTCTTTCTGTTTAAAAAGTGATTCAGAGAGAAGCAGCTACTGGCCTCATCTCGGATTGCGCAATCCTTCACATGCGATTGATATATGACTGTTGATTGTCACTAATGTCATGTTTGCACACACTTTAATTACTCCCCGACTTTCTGTAGTCTGGCTAATACATTTACTGCGTGTGCATAACATGTAGTGCTGTTGAGCAGTATATGTAGTGTTATTGAGCAGACATAAATAAAACCGCAGTGAAGAGGAGCATGGCGCACGGCACTATTCTGTCTGACCGTCAGGAGGCGCTGTGAGCCCATAGGTTCTTGTAGCCGATGTTCAACCACCGTAGAAGAAAACCACACGCACGTCAATTACAAGTAAAGGTAAGGTCATAAGATTTGATCGCGTTTCTTTATTTTACTTTTCTCTTTTTTCTTTTATTTCCTCTTCTTTTACCTTTTTAAATGGATGAAGTGGAGAAACTCCAATATTTAAAGTACTGCTGTGGCGGACACATAGGGGTGTATTTCACACCCAGGTGATGCATGGGGTGATGGGCGTGGTTAGCCCTTGATTAGATGCACTGTTCGAAGCGCCATTCTGTATTGTCTGGTGGATGTGGAATAAAGACGTTTAAACCATCTGCTCAGTCTGAGTCTTTCCTCGTCCTGCCACACTGCTGTCAGCCTTAACGCACATTAATGACATTTCGCGTTAGTTGAACGCGTTGGTTTGGATAACCCTGATTTAAATGGAACTAAATATTAATGAATGTAAAAGAAATACTATTTTGGTCTCCTTTTATTTAACAATGTTTTAAAATTGAATAACGCTTTTTATACCGATACCTTTGAAAATCTGAGGTCAAACGTGCTTTTTTCCTCTTTACTTTCTGGAGCTTTAAAGGAGTTGATCTTTTGAAATGAGCAGATGTGAATTCTGTGGAAACTTAACCTCTTTTTTGACTAAATGAACACCGTACTCGTGTGTTTGAATAGAAATCTAAAATAAGATATGGAGCATAACTAGTTGTCAATGTTCAGGCTGTGATTACATGGTGAATGTACTCCTCTGCTGCTTTATTGTACATTTGTGAATCAGAGAAGTGTGAGCTTCATCGCACTGCTTTATTTGTATCTGGATTTTAGATATTGTGTAGACTTTACACACTAAACTGTTAAGTCAGAGGTCTCTGAACCCAGTTGTCGAGGCCCAAGATCCAGTTGGGGTTTTGTTCTACCAGATACCAAATGCTTTTACATGGGCTGTGTTTGGAATCACACTACTCGCACTATAGACGCTATATAGAGAGCTGGGCCAGGTGCACTGCTTATGGCACCCACTCAGATGTTGAAATTCTGTTTTTGAAAACTCAGCTGGGGTGAATTTGACATCTTAGGAGTTGCATAATCAGCTGTTCTCGCAATTATATTAATGTATTACATCTTTTACATTGTTACCTCTCTGACAATCCGTCACTGACATATCTACAATGGTAAAGTGTGTGTGTGTGTGTGTGTGTGTGTGTGAGAGAGAGAGAGATTGTCAGAGTCTGCACAAAGGAAAGAACAGAAAAAGAAATGCAGCTGACCTGGTCATCTTTGACACACTGCACAGAAAGATGGTTGCAGTGGTCCCAGAGAGCACACCGCAGCATGGCAATGCGATCTGCCTCCAGCTGCTGGAAGACCTGACAAACATGACAACTTGTTGGCTCTCTGAAGCCCTGTGCAGTATTCTAAAGGTCAGCAGGGCTCTTTTAGGTGAAAACATGCTATTATGCATCATTCTACTGGCTGGGCTCTTATTTTTAGCAAGTGAAAATATAAAAAAAACTGAAGGGGATGTGGTTAGCAGCTAAGGTGACTGTGTTGTGAATAAATTTAGATGTAGTGCGCACCAATTCTACACTACCTCACATGTGCTTTTGTGGGTTTCCTCCCAATCCTGCCGGATACCTTCTAGGTCACCAATGGTGGCTGAGTGCAGCTTCTCTGTAAAAATAAAGCTCATACAGATCAGATCCCCTCAGACCAACTTGTCCTTATCTTCTTTGCTGGATAGGTCAGTTTAATGGCTGATTATGTCTGTAGGCTCCAAACTCCAAATGCTTGAAATTTTCTAAACAATCTTTTATCTATTTATAAAATTACACATGTGCTGGGTATTATTGCTGGTTGCTCACAAGGTTTTCCCTCCCAAATGAACGATGAGACCAACCTGCTTCATTAGCATACTGTCTGCACTGTTTGGCCCGATGTCGGATCTGTAATACAGATGTATGTTGAGTTCTGACCCTCCACACATGACGGAATCACCCCAGAATGTTCTTGATGACAGCTTCAGCATCTGAAAGGCAACAGTCTGGGGAAGGGGGCCCATGTACTTGCTGCACCTTGTCTGAGTTTTTGGTGGTGAGGTCCGTCTTCTGAGCCGCACGTTCCACCTCACTGACATCTTTACACCTCAGCTGGTAATTCTTCTTCGACTATGACCAAACAGCAGATTTTAGTGAGGATGGACCCCAACAACTGCATGTGCCTGCTGTTTGTTACCTCCATGGCCTTTTTGTGCAAAGACAACTTTTTCCTGTGAATCTTCTCCATGATGCTTTGGAACTGTGAGAAGGAACAAGAAGCAGAAAGAACATGCAGGGACAAAGCTTCCTTCAGCAGTGAGCAGTTCTGACCATGAAATGTGACCTCTTTCTTAGGAATAATTGTCTAATACGCTATGTTGCCAAAAGTATTCGTTCGCCTGCCTTCAGGCACGCATTAACTTGAGTGACATTCTTAATCCATAGGGGTTAATGTGATGTTGATCAAACCCTTTGCAGCTATAACAGCTTCAACTCTCCTGGCAAATCATTCCACAAGGTTTAGGAGTGTTTATGGAAGGTCAGGCACAGATGTTGGATGAGGAGCTCTGGCCCACTTTGTCTGCTCTAATTCATCCTAAAGGTGGAGCTCAGGACTCCACTGCAGGCTAGTTAAGTTCTTCCATGAGTGGAAGAACTTAACTCCCACAAACTCTCTCATCCAGGGCTTCATGGATGCTGCCTGTTGCACTGGTGCGCAGTCATGTTGGAAGAGAAGGGGCCATTCCCAAATTGTTCCTATAAAGTTAGGAGCATTCAGTTGTCCAGAATTCCTTGGTGTGCTGCAGCTCCAAGATTTTCTCAGCAGCTACTACTACAATAATAATAATAATAAAATTATTATAATAATAATAATAATAATAATAATAATAATAATAATAATAATAATAATAATAATGTGAGTGGAACACCTGAACTCAATAATCTGGACGGGTGACTGAATGCTTTTGGCAATATAATGTAGCTGCACCTCCACAACCATCAGGAAGAGCAGGAGCCCGTTTTTCCCACAGCCATCACAGTCATGTCGGTGGTCAAGCCAAATCTAATGCTACCTTCTTCCTCTGCTCTTTCTGACGCTCTCTGAACACCTCGATCTTTTTCACCTCCTCTTTCAGTGTGTCAGATAGCTGGATGTGAAAGTTCCCGATGTTCTCGAGTTCTGCAGCCAAAAGTAGTAAAATGAATCACTCCTGGATTGGACAACAACAGCAACAGCAGCAGTGTCTCATTAGAACTCTGGTTGACTTACGTGCCCTTAATTGCTCAAAAGATGCTCTCAAAGTACTAAAACATGGAGAAGAACAGCAGAATTAAAATACAACCAGTCTGAACTGGGCCTCTTTCTGAAGGTTTCCACACACACGCGGTCACAGTGAAGCTGCTGGTGAGTGAACATCCTGAACTTGTGACTGTGAAGGTTGTCTGATATCAGCAGAGCAGAGCTACAGGTAATGACCTCCTGCTTACCTGGGTCCGTTTCTCCCACTAGAATGTGTCATACATGTATTTGACCTACACCTTCCATATAGGCACATCATGACATTGGCTTTTACCCACTGTTCTCTCTACCTGACTTCTGTCTGTCCTCCTGCTTTGCAGGCAACAGTAAGCAGCTCCTTTCCATATTTTTCCTCTGCCAGAGCCCTGCACAACAACAACAGAGCAGCCAAAGCTTGTTTTAGGGATTGATTTGAAAATGGACCTGTTAAAAATTCCTCTTAACTAACAACCCTTTTCACAAGGCTGACACGGATGGGAACATTTGTTCTGTCATTATCAGGAAGTGGGTAGGTATCTTGTCCAAGTGCTCCATTCTTCTCAGACTTTGATCTCTCCAGATAATTATTCTTTCTAGATCTGTGTTCATCAGATCAAATGAATGTTCTGTAGGAGCCTGTTCAAAATCTACAAAGGACTTATAAAGGTGTCTCATACGCTGGTTTGTTTGTGTTACCTCATCTTTAAAAGCTCTTCCACATCTTTGCACATTTGCCTCCCATCACGTAACCTTTGGATCACAGCTTCGTAGCCAGCATGGCAGGTAAAATCTGACCCCTGTGTTATAACAAAATCAACCATTATTGCAACACAGCCCTACGTCAACCCTGAATGCTCTGTGATAAAAATGCAGAAGTAGAAAAAAAAAGTTGTAAATGTGCTATATTGTTCTAAATCATCTATGTAATATAACACAAATAGTCTCCCATGTCATAACAAGTATCTGTCTTTTTATGTTGTTATTAATTCGCCTTCAGATCCAGGTCTGACGCTCAGCCTCTCATCAGAAACTCTAAGAAGTAAAGTTCCAGATTAACTCACCCAGAAACTGTCTTTAAACAGCAACGCTGTCATCCCACTTCTTCCTTCTTTCAGCTCGACCCAGTTTTCACGATGACTCTCCGCTGCCCAACTCTCATCACACAAAGCAACATAAAGTCTCGAGTGAGCGTGGTTGCTTGGCCTGCTTCAGTGTGGCTCTCACACCCGGATGAGGAAGAGAGCAGGTCTCCTGATGTCACTCAACACATGAGGCCACATGTGAAGCCGGCAGCCTCTTTGTCAGTCCCCCCCAACTGCAGGTCTTTCTGCAAGGCCTTTTTTAGATATAATTTTTATTTAACAAATGCACAGATCTTATTGAATGGATCCTTTTTAATAATGATAATAATGAACAAGATAATATCCTCTAACCTCTAGTGAAGGTTTAGTTTAATTTCTCACCCTACAACTTTGACTCTTTTAGAGTGGTCATCAGTGTTGTGGAGACCTCCCTCACCGGTCTCCTTCCACACTCAGACTCCTCCTCTTAGATTAACATGTGTCTCCTCTTCCTTCCTGAATATTTTTTTCTATTAAAACTATTGAACTATTGACAGCAGATATGGCAGATGAATACTCATACAGCCAGCATATCTTTAGACAATATTTATATAAATTTGGAGTTGTGCATTGTTGGTGTTTTGTTATGAATAATGTTCACCCTCATGTTTGCAGTCTTACTGGTAATCATGTGACAACAGCAAAGCATTGAGTACTACTGGAAGTGAAAGTTTATTTGCTGAGTAAATTTGAACATCCTTACACATTTCTGCCAATCTACAAAAAAATATATCAAATGTTATTTAGATATATGTTCGGTCACAACTTATAAGGTTAAAAGGTTGCATCAAATTTACATAGTTGCATTGGTAAGATGTCCAAGAGACCTAAAATGGGATTAATGTATTATTATTGTTATTTCTTTTTTTGTTATATGTTATAAGTTTAGTTAGTGGGTGTCTGGATCAGACCACATCGGAATAATAGACTTGCAGTCCAAATCTGGTCGGTCCAAATCTATTCAAACCGTTTTCGTTCAAATTTGATTCGTAAATCTCCAGCATGACCACACGGGGGCGAGAGAGATCTCCGCAAAGCTTCGCCCTTTGGAGCAGTCGGTTGTGCGATCAACCTTCATCCTCACCGACTCAGGAGTTCTTAGCTCTGCTCAGGGGGTCGACATCAAATCTAAAATCTCTAATCCAGCAGAGATGAATACAAATCAGTGACTCGAGCATTTCTCAGGGAAGACACGGAGCTCTAACGATGAGCACATGAAAGCTTTTTATTGATTAGTGAAGTGAGGAGAACAGGCTGTTGTGTCTCAGCACTCGAGACGTGTGAAGACGTGTGAA